>NC_052138.2:5815983-6116524 GCF_016086655.4 Lepeophtheirus salmonis | reverse complement strand
CATCGGTACGGCTACTGGAGCTCCTTCGATATGAGAAAGTTTGAAAATTTCACTCCTTTGTTTCTCCATTTCAATCATTCCCGTTTCTTTTGTTTTTTAATTGAGTCTAAACTTTACATGAGGAATCTTTAGTCACACAACCTATCTTCCATTGAGTGTAAAGACAATCCACAGTAAATTTCCGATTTATTAAAGTTTAAATTAATTGTACCAAAAGATAAAATCAAACTAGTACAACTTTCCTACAAAGTTTCATAAAATTGATTTGTAGCTTTATACGTAATCCTCCTTTAAATGTAAAAAAATAACGTGTTGAGTGACCTTCACCTTCCAAAATTTAATGGGATTATACTGTTAACATATATAAAGTTCCTCCAAAATATTTTCCTTACGTTTTTATCAAAAATGATCACAAACCAACGATTTGTTGGCGGAGGTAATAAAAATTTTGTTTTTTCATTTTCTTAAATAATTTTCATATGTTTTACCCAATCTAAAAAAAAAAAATATTTGTCTTAAATTACCCTATGTATCAAAAAGAGGGAAGAACACCATTAAGTTTAAAATGATCCTAGCATATTACACATCTTTTTGACAGTTTCATAGAAGGAAGGATCAAAATTTTGATTCTTAAATATCTTTTTTTGGCTCCATACGATTGTTTTAGAAAAAACAAACTTTAAAAATATTTTTATAGGTTAAAAAAATGTCTATCAAAAAGGTTTTATACAAAATAAAGATAAATTCAATAATAAAACATAATTGTCTAAATATATAATTTTTTTTTCATAGAGAAATAAAATTTTGCAAGGGAAATTTGGAAAAAGTTAAAACACAATGTATGTGATATGTACATCTTAATAGAATTGATATTTTCATGCATTATCAGTTTATTTAGAGATTCTGGTTAAAATATATATATTTTTATATTAAATTTTATTTTCATTTTCTTTAATAGTATATTTATAACTCAATTCATTAATTATAATATTATAATGTTAATGTTATTTATCTACAATATAAATTTTAACATTTTCAACAACACTCAAGGAGATTCTTTTTCAAGAACTACATAACACTAGGACATGTAAATGAATAAATATACAGGGGAACACTCATTTGGTACAAATGAATTCAAACCAAAAAAGGAATTTATTTTTGAGCACAGAATCTAAAACATTTCTCGGTTTTTCCCTCAGTCATTGGAATTCATAAATATCTTGGAGTAAAATAATTCGGGACTATCATTATTCAAAGTCATTTTTACCCTATAAACAATCAACAAATGAAAATTAGGATGAAAAAATTATGAAAAAGGGTTTTTATTGATCCGAATCTTGTTCTGAACTCGAAATATTTCCATTTTTAGGCTGATTATTGATGAAAAACGACACTCTTCTTTAGACCCTTATAACTTATTTACAATACGATGAGATTTATCATAGCTTATATCCTAGAAAAAAAAATTATGTATAATTTAAAAAAAGATCTTTTAAAAAATTAAAATCTCCAAGGTTTTTGTTTCATTTTGAATTCTTTAAGTGATCCCATTTGTGACATATACAAATTCTCTACTCATCGTGAATGTATTGCTTTATTTTTTCAATCCTGGTATCCCGTTCCAAAGGAAGGAATCCACTCTACTCCCTTATAAAGTTTGGTAATTTTCCTCGGATGAATTCTCCTCAAATCGTCCCTCATAAAATTCGGGATCCAAATTCGAGCATCTTTTGAGATGGATGATCAAGTTAAAAAATGCACACTATTTACATCAATAACAATAATCAATGGGAATAAGTTTGTTATGACAACAGTCAAGATGGAAAGAGTAAATTAATGGCTCAAGATAATTTGGGATCCAATCCTCAATCCAACGGATATGTGCCAGAAACATCGGGTTATCGTCGGGGGTCTTCTTTACTGGGAGACATTTTAATGACGCTATGGCGCACAGTGTGGATTGCAATCAAGTGAAGACAATCTCTCACATATTCCGGGCTGTAGGACATTGTGGAGCATAATAAAAAACGTTGGAAAAGGTGTAGGAGAGAAAATAGGAAAAATCGCTGATCCAAACAAGCTGATATACGGCTTCAAAGGAACCAACAAGGGACTACGGGTGGCGTCGAAGTTGATATGTAAGATCCAGACTCATATCCCATCGGTGCACTTCAGAAGTGTCTGCACTTTACCAAGAATAGCGGAGGTGGCTCTCGACTAACTTAAATTATTGCGAATAAAGACGGCCCTTCCTTTATTTTAATGCGATGACAATGTTGTGGACGTGATTTGTTTCGATTTTTTTTCTTAATGTTTATCTATCCAGTTATTGTGTTTTTTTAGCATCATAGTTAGTAGTTAGTTCTTTTATAATACGTATGTTATAGCCGCTGAAGTGTGTATTTCATTTTATTTTTCTACTTATCCTTCCGAATACAACCACTACATACGTACCTACGCGGACGATGGGTGGGTGTGTGTGGGAAGAGGGGAAAGAAGGAACGGGGAAAACAGGGGAAACCCCATCGTGCGTACATAAAAAGTCAGAAAAAGTTAACGTATGCCAGTAGTTTACTTAGATCTTTAATTAATTTTTTATTTTAATTCAAAATTGTTTTATAACTTGAAAGGTTGATTAGTTTGTTATAATAATAAAAAATAATAACAATCAATGGAGTATGTCATATACTTGTTTCCATATTTAGAAGGGTGAATGCAAGAAGAAGAAGAATATCTACAATAAGATAGTGCAACAGTTTAGGGTGATGCGACGTCTCCTCCTGTTATTTCATGTCCGGATGAATATTATATGATCCGCTGGTTCTGTTAATATGTTGTAACCCTGAAAATTTGAATACTGTTTAGGAGGAGAGCAGCTTAGCTATCATGACGTTTTATAAGATCAGCTGCAAGCACCTGTGAGAGAGTTGGATAGAAAGTAAACACTAAGCCCACTCCGTATAGAGGAGTACCTTAGGCAAGAGTTACCCCGATGTATAAAACCTTTGTCCAATGAGGACTTACACATAAAACTCCCTAATAAATCCTCAGAGTTACTTTGCTTCTTTCATATGTACACGAAAACCCTACTCAGTGTCTATCAATGGTGTATAGGTAGGAATGTTTGCAATATGGTATTTACTATTAAGTATCAACCCATAAACTTACTTCGTGTTGATCAAGGATGAACATCTTGTCAAATAAGATAAAAAACCCCGGCTTGGCTCACGGGTGTTTTGTCCAATATTTGTAATACTCTGAACAAACGCATGGTGAAAGTTAATACTATAGATGAACAAACTGGTGTTTATCCATTCAATCTTAAGTAATCGACACGTTTTTATACATAATTTTCACTACAAATAAACTTTGTTCTGTTCCTATTGTATCCATAAACCAGTTTTTAATTAGTTTTGATAAACAATCTTCTGTCTAATCTTAAATATGGTATATGGGCAAATATGAAGGAACCACAATCAGGGGCCACCCGAGTAATTTTACATTAAATAATTTTGATAAACATTTTTTTCACTTACAAAAAATGTAACACAAATTTTGTTCTAAAAATGTTTTATTGAGCAAAAAAGAGAATTTTTTTTTCTTGCAAAATTTGAGAATCTACGTATATTGCGTATCCTTCTTTTTACGCATTCAGAGAGGAAGAAATAAATTTTAAAATTTTATTTTCTTTATTTGTCCCTAGGGTAACTTAAAAACAAACAACTTTAATAATGTTTTTTATAGGTTAGAATAATGTCAATTATAATTAATAAATGCAAAATAATGATTAATGCTGTTTTTTAATCCATATTTGCGAAATAAATAACAATTGTCTCCGTTCAAACTTTGAACTAGATGTGCTTCTAAACATGATGTCCAAGGGAAATTAAATTTTTCCCAGGCTATTTTCTTACCAACTAGCCGTAATCCAAATTCGAAATAGTTGAAACACAAATCACCATAATATCCATTTCAGTCGATCTCTAATTTCTACTCAGCATACTTTATGAATATATATTTATTATGATAAAACAGTTTTCGCATAGTTTATTTATCATTTCCCTACAATAAATTGAATGCCATTAATACTCTTTTCAATAAATAAGGACCAAATTAACTCTTTTGAAGGTTAGTACATTCAAATACCATTGACCTCTTACCCTTCTCTAAAACGGCATTTTAAATAAAAAAAAAAAAAAAGAGTAATGATAGCATGTAAAATGTAATAAACTATATATTATTCTTTTACGTTAGACAAATATTTATGTACTACGTCAACATAAAAGAATACATAAGAAAAAACAAGAAAAAGAGAAAATCTCAATTTATACACTTTATTTCATATAGACATAAAACCCAAAACTTAATTGACATATTTGAGTCAATTGTAGGCTAATTACTAAAAAAATTACTGGGATGCATGTAGATACTTATGACTATTATCTATAGTTTAAAATCTTTATTTGATACTAGCGCCGATATAGCCCTTTTAAATAAATATTTCATAATTTCATTATGTTTTGTTGATAATCAATTTTGACTAATTTAAGAGAGCAATTTGTGATACACCCAAAGTCAATAATAAGAAATATTTGTGTATAGATTGCAGTTTTGCATTTGGTCCTGATCTTTATATCGCTATATCGCAAAAAAAAAAAATAGTAAAAAATTGCGATCCAATCAATTTTTACAAAATTACATAGAATGTAGGAATGCTGTGATTCTCGAGACCAGTCTCGAGTCTGTTTTTTATTGTCTTGTTCTTGTCTCGGTCTAAAAACCTCAAATCATTGGTATTGGGTCTATTATATTCGGTCTTGGTCTCTAACTAAAAATACTGGTCTTGGTTTCGGTATTGATATTCGTTTCAAATTGTATTACCTCGGTTGGGACTTGGTCTCGATCCCTAAATATGTCGTGGGAACTGATTTTGGTCGATAAATAGCAGTGCCAGCAGAGAACGTTTGTTCTCCAAGACTAAACAGATCCTGAGAATAATTAGATAGAGGTCGAGAGAAAAACTTCGAGTAGTAAACCTATTATTGTCAAATAAAGAGCTAGACAAGAAGTGATTTATGTAGATATTTTTTATTCACGGGCAGACAATATTTTAATTTTCTTTTTAAATAAATTTTATTTTTTACTATTGTCAAATATTTATAAATAATTATATTTGAAAAAGGTGTATAAATCGTTTAGTTAAATTAAAAATCCCTGATCGAAAATGGCCCTACTCGTTATATCGCTATTTGGCGGTGAATTTCTGATTGCAAATTTTTGATCGGATCATAATATGTTTCCTGATCCCTTAAAAGCCTGCATATAAGTGATATATATGAAGACGACGTCACATTGAGGTTAGAAGCTAAGTCTGAGGGTCAAGTAATTGAACGGGTTAATGTGATTTTAAATTACTTCAAATACGAAGGAAAGAGGGTCGGTTTGAAGAATAACATTAAAAAACTGTTTTTTTTTTCATACTGGTAAATGGAGCCAAAGTAAGGATATGCAAATGGTCAGCTGTTCAATTAAGGACACTTTTGAAACATTGTGAATTATATGGAATACAAAAGGTTACGTCCTATTCAAACTGGACATTCCTAAATAAGTATGTTTTTTTTCCATTTACCAATAGAAAAGTTTCAATCTTCAAAAGAGGATTCACCTCTATAGATTTATAAATTGTTCCTAATATATTATATTTGGCAACACCTATTCCTTGGCTCGCTGAGAAGGCAATTGAGGAAGAAAATTGTTGGTTGAATGATTTATTTCACTGAAGCTACATACTTAGATTTCTAGATTTTTTTAGATTCCGATCAATATTTATAAAATTTTATTTTATATTTACGAGTGCAAAATGAATTTAATTGTTAAAAAACGATACAATATTTAAATAGTGTACTTATTATAATCATTGAGCTGTTTCTAATATGATTATATAAATTGACTTTTTAGGGTTCCTACGTTTAAAAAAAACCAAAAAACATCATATACTAAAATCGTTTTAATTCCCTATTAGAGCATTTCAAAAAAAAAAGTTTACTATCTATAAAGTATTGCTCCTTATTTTGTTGGGCTAATTTCCCTAGTAAAAATAAATTTTCTTAAAATTCTACTTCCATTAAAAAAACTCGAAAAAAACAAAAAACATAATGTTATTGTTTCATTTACTATTCCAATCAAAAAGAAAGTGTTATTTTTTAATTCCAAATTCAATTATAAAACTTATATTTCCATTCTATTGGTACACACTAGTGTTGCTTCCCGGGAAGTATTGAATTGACAATTTTCGAGAATTTGTAGAAACTTTTTTATGTATTCCCAATAAATTAATTAAAAAAGCTATGGTTTTGTATGACCAAAATGAGGACTTGAATGAAAGTAATAAGGTATTATTTAGTTCATTGTGATCATTTTTATCATAAACAAAAGTGAAAAAAATTGAATATTTAAGGATATGTCTAATATTGTAGAAAAATTTACAATCTACATTTTGGTTGGTTTAACATTTTCAAAACAAAAAAACTTAGTTGTCTTGAGGTTTCATTCATCTATAAGAGGAAATATTACACAAATCGCACTCCGTATCTTGTACCTGGGCAACCTTAATTATTTACTCATCTATAATTCAAATTTTCAGAGGTTAAGAGTAACTTTTTTTCAATTTATAATGAACAATTTAATAGAAAACATAATTAGCTGTCGATAACTAAAAAAAAAAATATTGTGCTAGTCACCAAAATCAGCAAACATTACGAGAATAAGTTAAAGGTTGAAGCGCTCTTTGGCGCGGGATTGTCACAGAAGGCCATCTGAGAGCAGAATAGGGCCTCAAGAGAGACAATTTAAAATATATCCATGGGGTTAAAGGTCGAGCGGACATCAGACGCTCTCCAGGAGTAGACAAGAAACCCTCCGTGTCTATCATCTGCCTGAAGTCGGCCTTTTATTTCTTAACTGCTGACATGGCCAGCAAGTTGGAGAAGTCCACATCAGCGGTTTACATAACTTTAAAAGGACATTAATTAAGTCTCTGTGGCGTATTCTGCTGCCTTTGTCGACAGAAAAGCAGAAAAAAGTATGTGTGGACATGCAAAAAAGATTATAAGTTGTGGACTCATTGTGATCTTTTCTGATGAGAAGATATTTACTGTTTACCCTGTCTTCAACGGGCGTAATGATCGAATAGTGATATTTGTGCATTTAGCAGAGGAGCACCAATATGTCTCCACACCACCAAACACCCAGTTTCAATGATGATGTTATGCCTGATTGCATCCAACAGGAAGGCCATGAATCCCTTGTGGTTCCCTTTACAATAAAGGCTGAGTATGAGTACGTCAATGTTATGGACATCAAAGTTTTCCAATGAACAAAGTCTATATTTGGAAATTATCCCTGGGTGGTCTAACAAGATCACACTGCAAAGAAAACACAAGAGTGGTTCCACGCCAACAAACATGTCCTTCTGGCCAAAGAGCCCAGACCTCTGCCCCCTAGACTATTCCATCTAGGATCAAGTGGAGTCAAAGGCCTGCAAGATACGTCAATTCAGCACCTGCGACCTGAATTGCTTAGTCAACAAGGTCTGGGCTTCCATTAGCGCTGAGTACATCCAAAGGGTCTGCAGTATCTTTTACTACAACACGGAGCTCACCATCAATTCTGGGGCAGTTACATTGACTAAACATGTTCTCCGGGTTTCAATGAATAAACTTGTTTTCCAATTCACCCAGGATCCTGCCATGGACTTCAATACTTGGTGTGTTAAAATGGATAAATAATAACGGGTAGCCCAGTAATTTATGTAAAAACTAATCTGTTGAGGTCATTTGACCAATACAATTTTAAAAGATTTCTTACAATATAATTTTTGAGTAACTGTGAGTACTGTTATTTGCAAATTTGGACTAATCACATTGTTACCAGATCGATAAACAAGAAAGTAAACGATAAATCAAGGTAGTGCAAAGAATAATGAGGATTTTTGAATGTAAACAGTTGTGTGAAAGTGGTTTTTTTTTTCATGAGTTGAAAAAAAAATAAAAAGTTAAGAGCGTCCTTTCATTTGTAGTCAGCCTTGATGATGTCGGTATTCTTCAGGTAATAATAAAAATTCTTTTTTCATTAATTTTGAGTAAAAACTAAACTTATATAAATCAAAATGCATGAAGGGTCTAATTTTTATAATAAAATGTATCCCTCTATTACCCAGTTTTAATATCTAAAAGGGGTAAATAATAATGATTGCTCAAGTAGATAAAAATTAATTCAATTTTACTCTTAGTTATCCCAATTTTGATGACCAATTATTACTCTGAGTTTTCTTTTTGACAGATGCAGAGGTTAAACGTTCTTTTGGGAGCTCTTTTTATACTATTGTAAAAATTTAAACAGTAAAATAAATTTAAGGGAAAACTCTCTGACAACTTTTGAAAGACTATTTATTCTTCTCAAATATTTACTTGTTACAAAATGCTAAATTTGACGAAAAAACTATCTTTCAGACGTTTTCTTAAAGAATTTTCAGGAAAATTAATTTGTTTTGTTAATTTTTGGCAATACCAGAAAATTGTGGAGCACACCCAAAGACTTCTAATCGTAGGATATATCTAAAGCAAGCAAGAATTTCAAACTTTATGGACTTGTGTTTCAAATAATTTAATGAAAATTATATACAGAGTGAGAAAATAACGGCATCTTTTTGATCAAACTTCCTTCATACATAGATATAACAAGCCAAAGAGTAAACAATTTACAAATACATATTTTCAAAGCAAGAATACTTTGACTACCTAAATAATTAATTAAGCCTTGTTCATACCCTTATATTCATGTACTAACCTTCTCCTAAATTATTCATTGATTGTTTCTACTCAGTCCATATCTTGTTTATCTGAAGGGTATGTCTAAAAAAGTAAAATTATCAATTATTAAATCATATAGCATAAAGAAGATGGGATACAATTCTGACATTTTTTCTTGTAGCCCAGTACTGGGAGTTAGTTTGATATAGAAATGCACAAATAATACACAACATACCAACATACAGGGTGTTGTATAATGTAAATATCCCAAAATATGTACAGTGTAAAGAGATCCATTATTTCGAATGGATACTTTTTCCATAAATATTTATCTCCTTGGCAAGGAGTAAACATTGCCAGTAAGGATGCAAGCACCCTCCCGAGAGGATTTCCAAAAAAAGAAAAATATCATGTTAATTACTTTGATAGATATCAAAACTTAATAAATGCTGTATGTTCATATTTGTTTATAAGTCTCCTCTGGATCAATTAAAAGTATTTCCCAGAATATAGTGCTCCACAAGTCCCTTCTATCGCCACAGTTAATTATAGGCCGTATGACATAGAAAATACACCAAACACTTAAACAGATTTTGATTTTTAAACAATTGACAAATTCTGGACAACCGTGATGAATGAGTATCCAATTCTAGTTAAAGTAGCTTCAGATTTACTTATACTATCTTGCTCAACCTATTTATATGAGAAGACATTTTCCGTATTAACTCATATCCAAAATAAATAGAATACAAGAATATACCTGCTTTACTCAATGTATAGTGTACATCTGCCATTTTGAGACCTTGATTTGTTTATAAACCTATTTGCACATTTACAGGCTATAATGATATTTGTTTATGAGTCAGAATTTTGACTTTACTAATAGAAAAAAGAAGAATTGATATTATAGAAATGATTGTAATTAGCAGGTTATATATTCACAATATAATTATTTTGTCTACATAAATATATACTTTTTTTAATATATGTAGAATTAAAATCTTTATTTAATCAATATCGTCAGGAACTTATATTAATTGCCTCTGGGTTGAACTTTATACAGTTTATATGGCCTTTACGTCATCTGTCTAAATAAAAAGCACTCCAATTTTTATATTCATACTTCAATGAGAGATGAAGAGGTCGACCTTTGTTTAAGCACATATTTTAAGAGACTTACATGATAATTGAACTCTATCATTTCTGTTATTGTATCTATATTCTTGATAATTTGCCTTCCAGAGCGTAGTGCATCGTTGACATCATAATATGAGGAACAGAATCGACGAGACCGAAATACCACATGATTAGCTGAAAGAGTATCATTATGATAAAAATATTCACATTTTCAGCCATCTGGTTTTTTGATGAATAACTACTAAATAAGGCTTATTTTCTCTCGTTACTGTCCGTCTTTGACGTGTACTCAAACAACAATTAGTCAAACAAACACGAAACTATTTAATAAGATTTTCTTAGCAAGAAATATGATCTTTCTAACACTCTCTAGCGTAAATCTATCGTACATATAAAAGGCAAGTTACACGCTATTACATGAAATATAAATTAATTTTTACTTTCAACAACTGATATTTCCATACAAATAGGGGGAGCAACATCTTTCCCTTTTCAATATACTTTGTACACTCCTTGAGAACGATGACTTATCATTGCAGTCACTCTTTGTGGGAATGATGGCCTTCAGACGATGTATCAAGACATCACAACCGTTGCAGATACTTTTCTCACTAGTGCCCATTAATACTCATTGACGGAGGCTTAAGGGCAGTGATCCTCAAGTAGCGGATGCTACAGGTCCTTGATTCCACATGCAGCCTGAGCTTAAAGTTGAGCGTATTCAATGAAAGTTATAGGATGACTACATTGACTTGGGTTAGGTATGGTCATTATGTTCCTGTTTCCAAAGAGGTACTTTGTTGTTTCATTTGTAAAGGAGCACCATTCTGTGGCCACCCAAAAAATTGAATTATGGCTTGAAAGAAAGCTGTATAACTGTCATGACGTTTCATTTGATTGGCTACGTGCGAGTAGCGGTGAGATGAAATAAATAAACACTAATCCAACTCCGTATCTAGCAAAGGAAAACGGGAGGAAATAGCCTCAAATCGATCAACAATTCTAATCTAAGTCCATAAAGGACTTACACTTATTACTATAGTTTCAAATAATATGAGTTTCCGGAGTGTTTGAAAAAGACAACAAAAATAAACTTGGTCCCCCAAACAATTTGAAGCATGTTTTGGAGGAGAGCCACTCATCTGTCATGACGTTTTATTTGATAACCTGCGAGCAACTACATATGTTATAAGGGAAATAAAAACAAATCGACAGGAATACCAGTGATGTTGATCCAACATGGGCTTACACTTATTATCCAAAAACAAATCTTCAGTGTTACGCTTCGTATTTCACGAACAAGGGATTACTTTTTATTGATGTTCTCTCCTTAAGAATAATTATAACAGCTTTGGAAAATATTAAAACTATTTAAGTAGAACCTACAAAGGGCACACTATTTTCCATTATCATATTTTTAAACGAATTCTTATAACTTCCCAATAATGTCAAAGTGTTATTAATAATAGTTTGATGATAACTTTATACGTATATCTTCTCTTAAATATTTTAATAGTGATAACATCTTTGGAAAATATAGAAACTGTACAGGCTCAAAGTTCACAAAGTCTTACCCTCATATAACATCATATTTCTTACAATTATAATAATTTAAAAAAAATAATTTACCCAAAATTAAGAAAGTTTGTGTTTACGTTTTAAATGATTCTGTTTCTAATGAATGTTTGATAATGATAGTAATAAAATTCAATGCAATTTTTGGAAATAAATATAATTTGGCAAATATTTTCTTGGCAAAAACTGATAAAATCCCTTTTTTTTAATGAATGTTCTAAATGGTAATTTATTTAATATTACTATCATTCTTCATAGCAATAAATTATCATTTTAGATATATATTAAATATATACATAGTTCATATAATTGTTTTGGGTTAAAATTTATGAGCAGAAGTCTATGTTATTTTTATATTTTCCCTTTTTGGGAATGTACATATTTATCGTATGGTTATAACCAAATATACGAAAAACAGACTATCAAATACTTTTTCCGTCTTCGGGATCTGAATGCCTAGCAAAAAAAAACAACTCAATATAGCCCATAAAACAATTTTGTTGGAAAATGTACGTACATAAATTAATTACAAAAGAATATATATACCAATTGGAATCTAAAAATGTACACACTCTTACAATTAAAAATTAGAAGGTTATAAATTAAAAATTCCATCGTGACATATTGGGTTGCATGCAAAAGTTTTAAAACAAATTTTCTGACTTAATAGCTCAGCGTATACTTCGTCGATTTTTAAGTTTTTCCCTTCGACAAAGTGCCCAGTGTCTTCTTTTTTTGTTCACTTTTATCTCGTAATGAGCGAAAATGACAACCTGAAGATTTTGCAGGACAAGGTTATCCGCTAGATCAGGAAGATCTCCAGGAGGTCTGAATTTTTCTTTCAACAGGATGGATCCCACCCACACAACCAGAGTTGTCCATGGATGGTTGAGATACAATAACTGTTGGCCTCACCAGATTTGAGTCCCCTGTATTATCGTATCTACTAATTAGTAGAGTGTCCTAGCCCTGCAGAAAACGACATCTAAATATGGATACTTTAAATTACTCTGTCAATTGACACTGGGCTACTAATTCAAAGGTCCCATCAAGACATTATTCAACTCAAAAACTACATAGCTATAAATCCATTTGGATTATTGCATTCATACAAAGGTGCCTGCTAAAAGCCTCACAGGTCTGTGAGATCTTTGAAGTCTTCATCAGGACCACATTGGCTGACTTGTCAGAAGATTACGTCTGTAAGGTTTATGTGGCCATCAAAAAGAGAATTGAGGTCGTCTTTGAGGCTGAGTTAGGTCATATTGAATAAAAATGTAGATTTCAGTTATAATTCACCGCAAATAAACTAAATTTTTTTGTTCACACTGTCTTTATGAACTAGTTTCTAATAAAGTTTAATCTCATTCTCCCTCCAATCACAGCTGTTATCCATTCTTCCTTTGTCCTTATGATACTTACAAACGCTATCAGGAACAGTCTAGTTCATTTACTTCTTTTCAGGTCTTAGATAATGGAATATTTTTAAAACAATCGCTGGTTAGGTAATAAGGCATATTATGTTTCAACACAACACTTTTGACAACATTCTTATTACAGGTATGACATATAACATCTAGAATATGTTATTTCAAACTTATGTTTCCGTCATTTATTTAATATATTTTCCATTGAGATGCTTTAACCGCTCGTTAACAGTAAGGAATTCCTTTGAACATTATCTTTTTTTATATTACTAAATTTTTCGCTCGATTTCAGTTGTTAATTTTTATATGTGATATAGAAATACGAGTGTATAGTGATATAATAACTTTTTTTGAATATATATTAGTGGCTAATACATAATTATAAGAGGTAATAGAATGTCACATTTTTTATCGATAAAAAGGTTAAAGCATTTTTCTTTGTTAATCCCATTTTAATATTTAAAAGTATACTATTTTCCATAAAAATTAATGAAAAAATGATTTTTATTATTATAATATCTGCACAACTTTGATTTATTGATTATTTTACTTATTCATCTATCAGGTAACTATGTACTTGGTCCAAATTTGCAAATAATGCAGTATATGCAATTACTTGAAAATTGTATTATGAGTATTTAAAAAAAAAATGGTATTGGTCTGTTGTCCTCAATAGGTTAGCATTTAGATAAATTACTTATTAATTATTATATTTTTTTAACATAAGATTCTGTGTAGATAAAAGTTGTTAAAAGCTATACTTTTTTACTAACTCATATAAAATAATTAGTATCGTTAATTTGTTATATTTTGATACTTTCTTTAATATAAAAAATACTAACAAGGCAAAGATGTTATTTATAGCTATTCACAAGCACTTACAGGGGAATCTGTAAAAGGTTTTTTTGCAGTACGTGGAGAGAACGAGGAAGAATAACTCATAAATTTTGAGGGTTAACACATTGGCATATATTATAGATTTTGAATATTAAGAAACAAGTAACTTATGGTGGAAGTCTTTCTTTGTCTGTTCACTTTTGGTAATGATGGCGTTAACCTTGCCTCCTACTTCCTATAATAGTATCTTAAAATCCATCTCTATTAGCAATTGCCCCAAAATTCTCAAGCAGGCAAGATCTGCTCAATGTCACTTTTAAAAAGATGTAGTTCTAGAAGAGTTCGTTGGTAGTCTCGCTGGCTTCATAGCATAACAAGAAAATTATAATGTTTTGGTAATGGAATAATTTGGACTCAACCTTCAGCGTTCCCGAAAGTAAGCAATATCTGAATCACTTCTCAAAAGATGTATTATATTAATTTATCAGTAAAAATTGTCTTAAAAGTATATTCAATTTTGTGCAAGTTTTCTTCCCCATCTTGCCAAGAACACATCCTTTTTTCTGTAGTAAAATTGCACTAGCAGAAACATAAATTCCGTATTCTGTAAATTTGGTGTACGTTTTGTATTATGTTTACAATTCTTACATTGACTTTAAGATTCTCCCTGATTTTCGAGTTAAATATTTCTTAGTTCCTTTAACTGGGGTTTTAATATTAGATCATTTGCCCTGTAACGTAATAAGAAGACTTAGTATTTTTTTTGTCCAAAATGAGTAAAAAAGAACCCTACATTTTTGAAAAATGAGCACCCAAAATATGAAAATTGAGCAACTTTTATTGACACAAAAATATAGTTTTATAAGAATATTTTTTTAATAATTGGAGCAGTTTAATATTTTTCATAATTTATTCATAAATTTTGTTATATTATATATATTAATCAAGATTTTAGAAATATTTTTTCAGTTAATTTGGATAAAATTTTACATAGGTCCCTCTTTTGAACCTAGTCAGGCTAGGAGGGGGGGTTGATTTTTGTTTTGTTTTTTTGAGGAGGGGGGACAAATATTATGGTTTATTCAATAATTGTCCTCAAACTTCATCAAGGCAAGCTGTGCTTTTCTTTGTCGCCGTATTGAAGCCCTCATTCAGATTGGAGGGGAACATGTTGATTAAAAAGTGTAGAAAATTGTTATATTACCAACTTTTGATGCAAAAATTTGCTATAAAAATATGCAGAAATGAAAACGTCTTTTAAAATTTACTAATTTTTTGAGTCCCCACACCCAGTTTACAGTGATGTAAATCGTTTGAATTTCTTAGCTGGCGCACTTATTTGGAATTAATAATCTGACGAATTAGTTTTTTTTCCTTCTCAGTTGTCATTATAATTTAACTGCAGTGTACTGAACCTCCTTTCCTAAAGATATTCAATACCTGATTGAACATTCGTGGTGTTCATAAAAGACAGAGAGTAACCTTGAGGATTTGTTGCAGAGTTCTAATTGTAAGTTCTTTATACAGAAAGTACTTTTAGGCTGTATTTACTCCGATGCCAATCTTTAGTTCTACTTTAAGTCCAAAAATGACTTATATCTAAAGGGTGGGCAAAAGTATCCGCACAATATTTTTAAGTAAGTGTTTTAATATTAGTAGCAGGCATTTTAAGACAAAATTTATACCTTATGAAATTCAAATTGAACAATTACCTAATTTATCCCTTAGTTTTAAACAGGGCACAAAGGCTGTATAGGCCTTTATAACAACTTTCTTGTTGAAGTAGGGCATGTTCCTCTAGAAAGGCCACTCATCAGCTTTGATAACGACGTGGACTGACGGTCGAAGTAATGCATTACAGTCTTCCATCCACATGAACCTTGTATCTGGAGGATAAGAGGCTTCCAGCCATCGCATCTAACATTCTTAAGAAGTTTCTAGTACATTGAGGAGGTCTAGTTGATACCATTGTAAAAATGACATTTCCGGTAGTGGAGATCAAGCCAAACACCATTACCTTTGACGAAAACTTAGTCTTCATCCCAGGAGAAACATTAAATCTCTTGTTCCAACCAGCAGTCACTCTTAGGGTTGAAGGCAGCGTCCAAGGTAAAGTTATTACATATCACAGAAAAGTTTTTTGATATTAAAAAAAGATGACGTCTTCTCTTCTATCAAGCCAAGGGCGGCCTTGTTAACTCTGGCTACCTTTGTCCTATTTATAGACCTCCTCGGGCATTGAGTAGTTAATATGATTACAAGATTTTCGTTCATAGATCTCTTGAGCCAACCCAAAAAGTGGTTAGTTCTGAAAATGAACAGATTAAGTATAAAAAATGTGTATAGATTGTACTTTAAGGCGAAGTTAAAGCTTAGCAAGAGAAGGTCCGGATAGTTTTGATGTTAAATATACATCACGTTCTGGAAGGCCAATTTTCGAAAATGTGGATAAAATAATGCAATTCACCCAGTACAACCCTTATGTGGTTTGATATTTAACTTTTTACAAATTTCGATTTCGATTATTACGGAAAAGTTGTCAAATGGTGTGAAAATTACCAATGCAAAACTGCATTGTCCTACAAGGTTATCTTTAGGTGGTACATTTCGATCAATTTATTTGAAAAAAAAGCCAAAACTTTTTATTAGTAAATATAGATACTAAAAAGACGTTTCAAATATATTTTTGATCTACATTTTTTTAACTATAAAAAATTTTTACAAACTAAATTAAAATTTAGAACAAAAAAAAGGGGGAAAAAGTTATGACAATTTGATGATCTGTGTAAAGCAAGCATCTTTTTTTACAATTGCAGAAAAGAAAAATCCTTTTTTTTATCTTGTTTTCTTATTTTTCTCCATTGGGTAGTTTAAGAAAGAAACTATATTAATCTTTTTATATGTGTGAATAATTTCCATCATCATTAATGTTATACTATGGGTTAGTGTTGTATTGTAATCTTCATAGACGAAGTAATGTATCCTTTAAGCATTGTGATATCTAAAGATAATATCGTAGGAAGTTGAAATTTTGTATAGGTTATTATGCTACAAATTCCCAACTTTTCCAAACTAGCTGAAATTGGAAAATAGTTAACGAACAAACTTGCCCAATGTAAGCACTGTTTTGATTGGAAATTGAACATTAATGAAAAAAAGTCAATTATAAATATGATCTCTGTTTACAACAATTACTAGTGTTTCTTGTAAAATTCTATAAATTATCAATATAACTATAATTATCTTGGTATCCCAAACCAATGATTTTCAAATCCCCCTTTGGGTACTTGGAGGTATTTGAGATATTGAAAGAATATTTTACGAGTGGTAAATAACTACGGAGCTTCCGCAGGAGGATGGGCTGGAGGGGCTGTAGCATCCCCCTCCCCAATTAAGAAATTTTTGTGTTCAACTAGAAAATTTGATGTTTGAATTTTGTATATAAAAAATTTTATATATGAAATTTAATTTAATTTTCTGTGAATGCCTATAGATTTTTAAATTTATGTTAAAAATTTTAATAGTTATATTTTTTCTTAAAAAACTTAATTTTTTTCTTTAAAAACTTAATTTTTTTACTATTAATATAGAATTTTGAATTTTTTTGTCGACAAAACTGAATATTTTGGAGTTTTTTCCCAAAAACAAAGCCATCTCTAAAATATAATCTTGCAAAAGCCCCTTTCACCGAATCTAAAAAGCTGTGTGATGGTAAGGGGGTACTTGGGTTAAATAAATATTTTAGAAGCGGTACATCAATAAAAAAAAATGTTAAGGACCCCTGTCCCAAACGATACAAAAAAAATTCTTGACACTCCAATTGATATACAAATAATTTAATGACCATTAATTTATAATGGATGGAAATAATATCAATACATTGAAAACATCTTTATTTATCCAGGAAAACGACTTAATCTGTTTTAAAGATACATTTACCTATTATTCTCTTATTATTTCTCTATAACAACTTTTTTTGGCAAAAAAAAAAGAAGTTATTTTTAACAAGTTGTACATAAAATCTTTTTTGCAATTCTAATTCATGGATTATTCATCTGTTTTGACTTAATAATTTTAATCTGACGTTGAAATTGCATAGTTATTTATAAATTATGTCAACAAGTGATTGTTTAACAAAAAAAGAGGCATAAAATTAATTTTAATGGAAATTTGCATAAAAATCATTTGTGCCAACATAATTTAGTAAATATTTGCGTAAATAAGATTTGAGCCCTTTTGATTGTCATGTTTGACACATAAATTGACATAATTAATATTTTTTATGCGTGGATTTTCTTCTCAATGTCCCTTTTTTAAAAATAGTGAAGGAAATTTCGTTTATGAACTTCTAAGTAAAATATCCGTCTAATAAATGTTTAAATATTACAAATTTGTTTCGGGTAATTTTTTTAGAGCCGAATAGACACGGCTAATTGAACTTTGAAGTCTTAGGTGAAATGGATTATTTACTAGGATATTTTATATCTTGCTTGTAGTTTGAAATTATATATGCGGCCAGTCATCACAAAAGGAAGGTTGAATAATTTTTCTCAAAATTGGTTCCGGATTACAGTTGTATTTTTATACGAATTATTATAAATTTATATCAACAAAATATTGACATTGACCCTTTGGAAAACGCCAATCCCGATAAAAAAAAGATATTTATTGATGGATTTTTTTTTGAATTGGAGTTCAGATCCGGATAGCTAAGTCGCCATTTTACCTTTTCCTGTAACATAAATGTCTTAAAAATCTCGGTTTTCCAGAATGAAACCTGTTCCAATTACTTGATGCGGATAAATTGCACCAATTTAAACAATAACAATGTCCAAATCTATAGACATCAAGGAAAATTTTAGGAGACAGACTCCTTTGCTCAAGACAAGGCAACGCAAATGGGTTGTATAATGTGTTTTAGAGCACGACAATATCCCATAACAAACAGGAAAGTGAAAAAAGAAGTGATTCAAGAAGAATAACATGTAGGTCTTGGACTGGCCTTGCCATTCTCCGGATCTCACTTCCATAGAATATCTTTGTCAATGTGGAAATTATCGAGGGGTCTAAAGTTATTTCCTTCATTGAATGTTACAGTGAGATATGATTAAAGTTTCAACAGTCAAGTTCGCAAAAAACGTTATAAATCCAAAATCGACCATAAATTTGTTACAAACAGAGATAAATATCTTAAATTGAATTGTGAGAGGTCATGGTTACTGAGGAAGGCCACAAAAAACAGTAAAAATTCTAAATCTAATGTTTGTCCAACCAAAGTTAAATTTTCAGTAGTACTATAAATTTCGGTTCCACTTTTTGCTTACAAACTACAAAATGTCAATCCCTACTTAAACCTAATCAGTGCAGCTCTATCTGAACCATAACGAGAAAATAAAATACTCCAAGTGGTAATTGATACAATTAACATTGATCTTGAATATCTTACAAGGATGTATCTTTTTTTAATTATCATAACATGACCAATGAGTTGGGGTGATTCAAACCTATATGGAAAGTATTTATGTTAGCATCTAAAGGTAAAGTAACAAAGATTAATATTGGTTTTTTATATGGTCAAATTTTCATATTTCATGCTGTTCTAATATTGTGAGAGTTGTAACAAAATATAACCTCCTTGATAGTAAAAAAAACCAAACCAAAATGTACTTGTTAAACCTTACTCTTTGGATAATGTTTCGGAGGGGGAAGCGTAAAGGTCATAACGTTATAAATTATTAGCTGAAAGCAGTTATGAGACTTCGAGGAAGGACATTAAGTCCAACCCCACTCTTCCTCGAACAAGGACGTAGGCTTTCATTACTCTGATGTTAATTCAAAATTCTACTCCAAATCAAACAAGAACTTTCATTTAAATATCCCCAACTAATCCGTTCTGTTATTCTCCATTTTTTTATGAGCAATCGTAATAGTGATCACTTTATTATTAGATATGATCTTTTCAAGAGTTAATAAATAATGATAACAGCATCGAAAACCACAAAACACTCATCGGGCTACAACTACAAAAAAAATTGTTCGCGTATAAGGTCATACTTTTTACATCTCCACATATAACACACATATGTTGCTTATGAGTAGAGTTGCCATGTCTGTAATGATAAAACTACCTTTTAAAAGTTAGAAATGGAAAAACGTTGGTTCTTCGGTTTCTCCTTTTTGTTCATTAATTTATAGGTCATCATCATGTTAGGTTCTTCTCTGAAGTTAGCATTCTCGCCAATGCTTTGCTGTAATTTTTTTTTAAATCCATAAAATAAGTCTTCTGAGAAGTAATTTATTTCCCCCCTCCGACATCATACTATAGACAGCTAAAGTGTCTTAATTCAAGAGTACCATATACCTTGCTCCCACCTTCTCCCTGCACTCTTCTTTTCCTTACAAAAATATACACTCTACTATTGAAAAAAAAGAGTGTTTTTTTTTGTTTATATAAGTTTGTGTACACAACCATGACATCTTGAGAATGAATATATAATTTAATACACTTAATAAGTGTAAATTAAAATTCAAAATGTATTTGGGGCGCAAAAGAAATAAATTAAAGTGAAATACCTTTTAAATTTATTAATATTACACGTTCAAACTGCACCTACTATGACTCTACCTTACGGATAATATATGAAATACTTGAAGGATGCTCTACTAGTCAAAATATCTTGAAAAATTTTCTTCTTCCTTTTTCAAATACATATATTCATATATAAATTGATTTACATATTAAATTTTGAATACACACAGAATTGTGTATATGTTATGAAGGGTGTAAATTGTTAAATTTAAAACAATTTTTCATATATAAATAAGGGGGAATGTATAACCGTAAAGCATTTCAATAGATTTATTCTGTCGTATATAATATATACTAGGCTGTTCTGTTTGGGGGTTAATATTGTTTTTCTCTGCTCATAAATCTTTTCTATTGGAGGCAAACAAAAAACCTGACTTTTTTAAAGTTTGAAGCCTCGCAAATTAAATCTGGGGTGGTACAAGACTGTATTGTTCAATGATTTGCTGTATCCCTATTTTACCAAACATGGAAGATAGTAAAATTTAACCTTTTGGTGAAGTACAGGGTGTTCACGATAAATTGGAACTATCTTAAAATTCAACCTGCTTGATAAAAATGGAATTTGGAGTGTATTTGTTAATATGAAAAAGTTAGACATGATATTAAACAATACATTTATTCAACATGTCTTCCCTCAGCAGCCACCATCTTCTCCATCCTTCCTGTAAAGGATTTGCATGCCCTGATGACTTCCATGGAATCGACAGCATTCCACTCCTTCGTAATGGAGCCCTTCAGGGCTGCAATGCTCTTGTGGCTGACCTTGCACACCTCCCTCTCCAACTTCCCCTACCAGTAATAATCACACAGATTGAGGTCGGGTGAGTTGGAGGGCCAGGTGTTGCGATCCCAGAAAGTGATGTCGTGGGACTTGAAGAGGTTAGTGGTCCTCATGGCGATGTGTGCAGGCACTGAGTCTTGTTGGAATATGAACTCCCTCCCAGCGGCCGTATCCTTCATCCAGGGGATGACGAACTCCTCCATGACTTCGCAGTACCTTATTGCGTTTATTCTTTCCTTGGGATTGAAGAAGAAAGGAGGCATCCCCTCACCGGTACTGCAGATGACACCCACGGTCATCATGGAGGCCGGGAACTTTGTTGTGAAGACTGCAGGGACCTCTTCTCTCTCCTTGGCAAGCCACCTGTCATTCTGGACGTTGTAGCTTCTGTCAGCAGTCCAGTTCTTCTCGTTGGAGAAGAAGATGCTTTTTCAGGTCATTGAGGAGACACTTACCGTTGGTGAGCCTGGTGGTCTTCATGGGCGTGAGGATGTGTTGTTTGGCCATTCGGTATGACCTGTACCCAAGGTCCTCATTCACAGCCTTGGAGACCAGCTGCTTGCTCACTCCACGGTTCTTGGCCAACTTGGACAAGGAAGTCCCTGGCGAAGCCTTGATGGACTTCCGGAGGCCTTCAAATAAGTGGAAAGTGCGGATTTGGTCACTTCTCATGTTGTGGGCCTTGCGGCAGACCTTCCCCTCAACCTCCCAGGCATTGAAGACCTGGTATACCGTGGTCTTAGGGTAGTTTAGAAGCTTGTAGATAGCAGAGGGATTGTGTCCCGCGCAAGCCAATTTGAGGATGGCATCTCTCCTTGCTTGTTCCATGATGACTATTGTTTGTTGTCAAAACAATTGTGATGGAAGTTATAGTGTATTGTTCACGCAACCTTTTATATTACTATTATTGTATTTTTGAGTAAATTTTGTTTGGAACGAAAATGAAAAGTTCTAAAGGTTTCTAATTATTTTATTTCATTGATGCTGCTCATAAAATTTTGTGGATGAACAACTCTGTTTGTGACTCAAAATCGACAACCGATATAATACATCAAAATAAGGGATGGATGTATTTCGTTAAAAACCTTAAAAATCCGATAAGCATGAAGAGTAACATTATTATGATTCAAGATGTTATATGTAACGATATTTTCAGCATATGTTGTCCTTTTTGGCGAAGGAAATTTGACTTTTATATTCCCTAGCTTTAGGCATTAATGTTTGGCATACTTAACTCTAAGACCCACATAGCAAAAAAGTGTACTATGTAGGAACAAATGAGTAGCAAAGAGTTAAGAGGCATACTTATTGCGGTTAATCTAAGAAAGGGATTCTCAGCCTTTTTTTGGTGATGTACCGCTTGTAAATAATTTATTTAACCCACGTACCTCTTTACCATTTTTACGTTTTAATTAATATCACTAAATACACTTCAAGCACTTAGAACAGACCGACTCTTTATTTCATGTGCTAATACATATTTACACATACTTCCTATTTACACCTTGATACTTATATCATATTAAATCCCTCCCAAGTTCGATCTTACTCGAATTATTTTCGACCTTCAGACTTCGAGTTCATGTGTATCCACATTGTCTTGTTCACATTACATTTCTTCCCCTTTCTTCAGCCTCAAGAAACGTCTATTTTGCCATATAATTCTTCCTGTATTTAATCGAACTTGGTATTTTCGATTTTTTCCTTTCCAATAATCTGTCCATCATCCCACCATCCATTATTCTTCTAATTTTGCTCTATTGCCTCAATTCCTATTTTCAACTCCGGTAAATCCCTCTTATTATTAATATAACGGATTTTCTCATTCTCCCTTACCTCCTCCGATCTCTTCAAACAGTTTCTTTGTTTATTTTCATATCTTGGGCTATACCTCTTCCAATGAATAGGTAAACACGATCTTACTTGATGACCAAATAAAATCTCATTTGGTGATCTTTCATATGGTTAGGGAAATTTTGGATACTCCAGAATTCCATGTAAGAATTCATCAGAATGTAGTTACATTTTTCTCCTGTTTTGGCCAATAGATTCTTCATACATTTCACCAAACTCTCAGCATGTCCATTATTTTGCAGAAAGTGGGGTGAAAAAGATCCCATGTGACTTCCTACATCTTCAAGAATGTCTGAAATTCCCTAAAACTGAACTGAGGACTTTGATCTCTTCTTACTTTCACTGGAATCCCGGTTTCAGAAAATCTCTTCAAAACTCTTTTGAATTCATCTACATATGGATATCCTGAAAGACAATCTCCATATACAAAGTAATGGTTTCCTCCATACTCGAACAAATCTGCAGACGTGTTCTCAAATGGCATCATTGGTATCGAGCCCCTTATCATCGTTTCTTCTTGTGAACTAGGTAATCTTTCTATACATTTTCTACATGTTCTAATCATTTCTTCAATATCTGAGTTCATTCAAGGCCCATAAATCGTCTGCTTTAACTCTTCTATTCGTTTTCTCGATACCTTGATGTGAACTGTACAATTCCTGAAGAACTTCAACTTGCCCATCTTTTGGAATTACCAGCCTATTACCATATAATATTAATTTCAGTACTTAAATCATTTAGTATCTTGGAAAATTATTGTACTGAATCGTTTATACAATTATCTTCAAATGCATTGACTACATCTCTATATGTTTGATCTTTCATTCCCTCTTTTCTAATACCTTCTGTTAATGGACCAACGAATCTTTCTTCATCTTCTAAATGAGTAGCTCTAATGACAGCAACTCTAATAACTTGGCCTCTGTGATATTCAACATATCTATCCAACTCTTCATCTTCCTGGGGATGAGACACCAGTGATCTCAATAATACATCTGGTACTTCATGTTATTTCCCCTTCATACATTTCGTTTCAAATTGATACACTGATATTTTCAATTTATATCTAATTAGTTTAGCATTATCTAACTTATCTATGGTGTAATTATTAAGAATAGGAACAAGTGGTTTGTGATCCGTAGTTACACTAAATGTAGGTGAGCCTGCTGGATATATGACTGATTTATTCTCGTCGCCTCAGTTTCAAGCTTGGTTTCTATTCTTGGATTGAACACTGCTAATGTTGGTGGTGAAGCTAAAACTTCTTTAATTTCCTTCATTGATATAGAATGATTTTTGTTCCCCACATACTCTGCTTTTGAGAATACAAGCTCTCTGAGTGGACCTACAACTTCACTAATTCTTGGTGAGAAATGTCCCAATTGATTAACTAATCCCAAAAAACTTCTCAATTGCTTTCTGCAAAATCTTTAGAAACATTCAATTTACTTGGATCTACTCCAATACCTGCTTGAATAAAATATAAAAACAATATTTTAATTTAGGTTGTGCAATTTTACTCCCTTTCCATGATTGTTACCTCCGCAATCAGAGTATCTCATGTATTTTTGACTTTCTATCTCCTGAACATTTTGTTGCTTTATACTAGATATTAATACTAATAATTTTCTTGCCAATACCTCTACCTTCACTTTTCCCTTCTCTTCACAGCGGCAGATAAAAATTACTTCTGCAAGAAATAACTCGGGTGATTTAGATAATAAAAACTTCTTTGTATCTTCATTTATTACCCCCCCGTATAATTAAATTCGACATCCAAGCATCAAACGTCATCTCACGTAACCCAGAGTTTTTAGCTTGAACACATAATTATGTGTAGAATAACCCCAATTTTTCATCCTCTTTTTGTTTTTTGTTCCACTAATATTAATCGTTTTAATGCATATTTGTGTGTTTTCTGAGGTAATTTTCTTTAAGTGTTTCAAAATGGCTTTTTTCTTAACTTCTGTTTGGTTATTCATTCCCATCACCATTACATAATTGTCCCAGAGTGCTCTTCAATTTCAAAATTCTTTGAATTCTATATCTTCTGTGATCAGAGATGGTGGGTTTTTGTAAATTTTCACTTCTTTGACATTTGCTGATGACCTTCCTTTTATGACGTTCTCATCATTTTTATTTCCCTTATGATAAATAAAACTTTCAAACATTTTCTCCATGAAATATCGGTTTCATCTCGAGCTTCTATTTGTTCTTCCATCATCATTTTCATGATTGTCACTGTAGATTCTTGATTTGTTAATTCCACACTCTTTTCCAGCTTCTGAATCCACTCCATAAGTGCTTGATTTTCCATTTCTAATTTGCTCTTCGTCGGCATCCTTTTTAATATTTAATTTTCTCACGTAGGTTTTTTTGAAATTTCTACATTACTTAATTACTGGCGACTGCGCCACGTGTTGTTTAAATTAATATCAATAAATACAATTCAAACACTTACAGCAGAATGTTTCCGAATTTAATGTATTAATACATATTTATGCATACTTCCTATTTATACGCTGATACTCATATATCAACCATCACAATTTCATTTTTAACTTCAATGACAGGGGCGTCTACATGATTATATTTTAGAGAGTGACTTGATTTTTGGAATTTACAAACTTGTGGAAAAAAATTTACAATTCCATAGTTTTTCTCAAAAATTAAAATTTCCTAAAAAAATTTCAAAAATTCTTAGCCATTCTCATAAAATTAATTTTTTTTTTTGAAAAAAAATTCACATTTATTCTTTAAAAATTAAAATTTATGGAATAAAGATTTCAAAAATTATTTGCTCCTTGCAAAAATTTCAATTTTTGTGAAAAAATTTCTAAAATTCATAGCTATTTTCAAAAAATTATGTTTTTTAGTAAAAAAAATTAAAACCCACAGCAATTTACAAAAAAATTCAATGTTTTGGCCAAACATTACTAATATTAAATTTTTTAGAGAAAAAATCAATTATTAAAGTTTTTAGAAAGTAAATACAACAATTTAATTTTCTTGAAAATAATAAAAATTCCTTAATTGGAGGGATACATACTTTTCAGTCTACCCCCTGCAGACGCCCTAGACTTATGTAAAAATTGTAAAATATTATTTGGAAATCTCAGGTACCCCTTGGAGTATCTCCAAATACCCCAAGGGGTAAGCTAATAGATCCTCTATGATAAAGCTCACATATTTTTTTTACTGTAATGTATATATCCAGTTTGAATAACTGGATGGTAATATGTATATGAAGGGATAGTAATATTATTAGTACATCGAAATCTAATTGAAATTCTCCAATCTTCATGCCAAACTATACCAGCCCATCAAATTTCAGCATGAAAAGTTCTTCCAAAGCGGATTGATTTCAGGATACACACCAACATTCCAGAGTGGGATATGATTTAGATATCCCGAAAAAAATGCATATGTGAAGAGAGAGACAAAAACCTGAAAACGGGACAATCTAATGCTGCATACATCCATCCTATACATGTATGTTTATATAAATTTATATATATGAATACTAAACAATGATTCAAGTTTTTATTTCAAAAAATATATATTTACAGATATACAAACATTTACTTTCTATTTGGCTTCTTATTCTTACTTTTTATTGCATTGCCTAACCTAGATACATAGATGAATATATTTTAACTTTTACAATATCATACATACATGGGGTTAAGTATAAACATTAGAAACTAAATATACTTATATAACCGTAGATATACCTTAAATATCAATTGAAGAGACTTCAAATACATACTCCACTATGAGTCATATTTAAACTTACTCTTCAAAAAGATGCTCACATTTGAGTTTTGATAAGAAATTTTACAAGAGTGAGGTTGCTGTATAAGCCTGAAAATAAAAAAGTTAAGTTGCAAGAGATAGCTGAAGTTATCAAAAAGTAGTTTTTACACCATCATACTCAACATATGAGTATAAAAAAGTTTTTTTTCCAAATGGGTGCCGTGTTTGCTCACACAGAGCAAAAGCAACAACGAGCAGATGATTCAAGGAGCTGTTTGGAGATGTTCACGTGAAATATGAAAGAGTTTTTGCGTCGGTACATTACAATGGATGAAACGTGGATAGTAAATCTTTAAATAAATAAATGAACTTAAGTTTAACTTTTATTCCAATTATGGAATGAATGAATTATTTATTGATAAAAAAAGTAGCTTCTTTATATAAAAAAACAATAGTTTTGTCATCAAATTTATCATAAACCAATTAAGACTCCCGCATTTTATTTTAGTCTTAAAATATAATTTCACCAATAATATTAACTAAAAGCAGGCTCTAAAATTTGTTAAAAGGTTAAAAATATATATATACTAATTATGTCATAATAAAATGTAATTAATTGAGATAGGTGTAAAATGTGATAAAGTTGTGTCTTTCAACGAAAGAAAAGAAAAACTAATTTATTTTCTCTTCTTCTTCACCCTACCATATGTTGGTAAAAAGGAAAAGAAGGGAGTAATAATCTTCTTGTCCTCACAGACTCAGCACTTCACTCCAGAATGAAAACGGCACTCTGCTAAGTGGTGTGCAGACGGAGAAAGTCGTCCGAAGAATCAAACTTCATCTGCCTTTTGGGATTCGGATGGAACTTTATTCATTTACTACTTGGAACATGGAAAACCAATCATCAACGACAATTTTATCGGTTTGTTGGATCGTTTGAAGGGCGAATTACACAGAAAATACCTTATTTGAAGAAGAAAAGATGATCGTTCACCAAGACAATGCAACGAGTCACAAGTGAATAAAAACAACATCAAACTTGGTCGATTTGGATTTCAAATTACTACTGCACCCACCGTATTCTCCAGGTATGGCCCTCACAGACTACTGGCTCTTCACAGGACCCAAAAAGATAATCCCTGCAAAGAAATTTGATATTGCTATAAAAAAAAGACAGATGAATATTTTTCAATATTTTTGTTTATTTGAAAGCCTTAACATTCCGGTTAATGATGAAACACCATTTTATTCATTTGACCGCAGTGGCTGGCCTTACAGTAGCCCATTATGTCGAACCAATTTTTCAATATATTTTCGATTGTGTGAGCTTTAATAGTTGCAATGGCGACTCTAATTTCGTGTTTCAAATCGTCCATCGTCTCTGGATGGTTCGTGAAACATTTATCCTTTACGGTTCTCTATAAAAAATAGTCTAATGGAGTCAAATCGCAGCTACGAGATGGCCAGTTGACGTTGCCATTTCAGCTTATGAAGCGATTGTCGAAGACAGTGCGCAAAAGATCCACTGTAACGTTGGCTGTGTGGCACGTAGCGCCATCCTGTTGGAACCAAATGTCGTATATGTCTTCTTTTTCCATTTGGCGAAACAAAAAATCTTCCAACATAGTCCGATAGCGCTCACCATTGGCCGTAACGGCAGCTCCTTGTTTGTTTTCGAAGAAAAACGGGCCGATGATGCTGCCGGTCCACATTCCGCCCCAAAACCACCGCTCGTTGAGAATGCATTGGCTTTTCCAAAGTTGCATGCAGATTTTCTGATCCCCAAATTCGGCAGTTTTGTTTATTGACATATCCGGCGAGGTAGAAATGCGCCTCATCCGAAAAGATAATTTTTTGGTAAAAATGTTCATCTTTGATCAAGCGTCTTCGGCCCATTGGGCGAACCGAAAACGCATCGGATGGTCGAGTGGCTTCTTTCGTCAAAATTCGTTGCAGACACGTGTGAGAAATGTCTTAATTCCTGTGAACGGTGTCGAGTTGATGTCGATGGGGTTTCACTTACACTTTTGGCAACAGCAGCAATGTTTTCGATTGAGTACACTGGAGGAACACGGGAACTTGTTGTTTAATTCATTAACGAACCAGTCTTGCGCACACGCTTCACAAATTCATCCACAATCTGCCTGGAAGTTGCTTTATTTCCACCGAATTTCGTGCGTAATTTTCTTGCAGTTTCGTTTGAAGACTCTCCATTTTGGAAGTAAGTCTTCAGTATTTCCTAATTTTCTTCGAGCGTAAACTTAACCATTTCGTAAACCAGATACCTTTTACAAAATATTAGACACAATGAAAATATTAGTACAGTGGTCAAACGTCGAAAAGTGGTAGTCTAAAATGCAACCGCTAGATGTGCTACATCATTCAAGTTTGCCTAGAAAAATAAATTCTAATAACTTCTTGATTTTTTTTAGAGTGTGTAAAATATAATTCACACCCAGTACTATAGTACTCTCTGCTATAATGAAAAATTATACATTTGCTAAGATTTTTTTTTCTTTTCTCCCCTTCTCCTACACAATCCTTCCTACCCCCCAAAAAATGCAGATCATTTAGTTATTTTATATAAAAAAAAACAGAAGAGAACACTGAATAATGAAAAAAAGAATAAATGTCGCAGAGCAAGAATACCGTAAGAATGTTATAATGAGCCAATCCGAAGGACTCAATCTCAAATGAAAGTTTCTCCAGACTTCTTCCATTAACATTCTCAGGATTGGGGTAGTTTTTTTACATTGGTGTATTCATTACCTTGTAAGCAGTCGATATATTTAGACTCACTGATGCACTATTTGATTTTGTAATATTTTTAAAACAAATTGTAAAATCAATGAAAATACAAATAAATAAAAAAATAAAAATTGTTCGAGTTATATTTAACGAATATTGAGTACCTACATAATAATCACTTATCAATTAAAATGAAGTTACAAGTTGTACATATGATAACAAGTTATAAACTACATTTGCAACCATTCGAAATAATGATAAGAAACACCATTATCACAAAAACAACAAATTGAATTTTTGTATCTACTGAATGTACAAAAAAGTGTCATTAAAAAAAGAATTAAAAAGAAGTTTATAAAAAACCATTTCACTTATGAAGGCATAAATATGTCATGTAAACCATATTAGTACAATACATAAACCAATATATGGGAGAAAATCAGTCAAGAGATTGAGACAGTAGAAAATCGGTCTATTTATTCTGAAATAAAACAATTGGTATATTTATTTTGACCTTAAACCCCATTTACATTATGGAACGATTAAATTTGAAAAATGGTCTGAGATCGCAGTCTAAACGGAAAAATTGGTCAAGAAAATATCCCATAAGACTTACACTAAAAAAAAATCGGTCCGGGACAGAGTTTCAATAATAGTATTCACTATAAACTATTTTGCAGGACCGAGGGGTACTGTAAAATCTCAACACTTAGATTTTAAATTTAAACAAGATATTATTTATTTATTAACTATAGAATTTCAACAAAACTAATAAAATAACTAGATGTGCGTTTGAGCTCTCTTAATCATTAAAGTATTCTCCCTTAGCTGTTTTGATGGCTTCCAGGCGGCGAGAGAAAGGAATAACAACGTCTGCTGATGTAAAAGTTGTCATAGAGTCCTAGTGATGGCTGAAATTGGCATTTAGGGGCTCAGTGTTTGGATCTTCACCTAGACATGCACCCAAAATGTGTAGTCCAGGGTGTTTGCATCTGGCCTGTGGGAATGGGGATGGGGGGGGGAGTAAAGTGTTAAAAAATAGTCTTATAAAATGGTTCTGCAATGGAAGAGAAGGTTTTCTTTCATGGCTGGTGTCAAAAGTTTCCTCTCCACTCTCACAAGGCAATTTCCACCTACTCTTTAAATAGCTCTCTGGACAGTCTAATGTGAAACCCCGATATCTCTTGCTTGGGCCCTCATGGACTTGAAGGGATTGGCCTGAATTGTGTTTTGTTTCACTCTTCCAGGTCTAGTTTGGCCTTTTTCACACAACTATTCTTCCTCTTTAACATTTCGGACTGTTTGACGGCCTAAACGATGGTCCTGAAGACGACTAACAGATTGGAGTGTGCAAATGGAAATTCAGTGATCACCTTCAAGCTTCATTTTCTTAACTTATATATAAGATAGAGAGCTTAGGTTGGTTTTGTAACATAATGTTTATCCCTTAATATATCGAAAGATTAAAGTATTTCAATTTTTCCACTTTCACTAATAATTGTATTAGTAAGTAAATTATATTTCAATTGACCACCCAGTATGAGACTTGAATAAACTTTATTCAACTTCAACTATTGAGCTCTTTTCTTTTCTCAGAGATTCACAATATGACAAATGTTATTTGATAAACTACTCCAAACAAAAAAAAAAGGATTTGTTTTCTTGTCTCTATTGGTTCTTTGACGGTCTACTTGTGTATTCTTAAGAATAAATGCGAGGCAATGACATTTTTCTGTGTTAAGTAACACTTTGGATGAAATGACTTACATTAATATAGACACAAATATAAGCATATCGTATATTGGAAAGTGTGGAAATAGTTCGTTAAACATTATTTTTTTCATTTAGTTAATGAGTTACATTTCATTTACTCTTAATATAGTCAATTTTTCCAAAGGAAGTAATCTAAGCTATTGCTTTCGAAAATAGTAAGAATATATAATTATTTTTCTTTTTATAACTTTCACAGAAAGAAAGATTAGGGAAAGATTCATCGGCAGTAGTTCAATTTTAATTATCTAGTGCAGGGTAGGAATAAGTCTTTAACTGTATTTTTAAAAGGTCTAAAGAGTTTCATTCATAAAATTGATGACATTAATAGAGAGCATTTGTTTACATCTTCCAAACAGAATATTGCAAGCAAATATTTCTCGAATTGGACAAAAATGGAAAATAAAGTTGGAAATTGCAATAATGTTTGGTGTCAACTATGACAATTCGGGCATCGTCAAGCCGCTCGGGGATCAATGACCATACCATAACCCACGTTTAAAAGTACCTGGGAAATAGATCCAGTCTAAATGAATAGCTTTTTACAACTCAAACAAAGGAGGTGTTGATAATTTAGATAAACTACTAGCGTGCTACTCAAGTCAAAGAAAATCAGTCTGTTGGCTTATCTTTATATTTTACAATAGACTAGATATATACTAGGCTTATAACTCTTTCTCAATTTAGCGGGGAAAAAATCCAGATTGGAATAAGAAAAAAACTATACATGAGGTGCATATTTCTTAGGCAAAACAATTGCGACTCCTTACGTGAAGAGTATGCAAAATGCTAGAAGAAATGAGGCTTAGCAAAAATGTATGCAGAAAATGCTGTACGTCTCTCCATTTCCAAATCCAAGTCTTGCACAGTATCAACGTCAAAACTCTAAAGTAAATAACCTTTTATATTCTTAAAATCGACCAATAAATATGTTTATTTATATTTCAGGAGACTAAAAGGAAACGTTGCTGGGTTTGTGGACTTTTGAAAGATTTTAAAACACAACATACATGTGTAAGGTCTACTAAATTTATTTACGGATCTATAAATCAAATATGTGCAATAGTTGTGCAAATATAATCCATTAATATGTACCTGTAATATATATATATATATATATATATGTATAAGTAGGTAGTATTTTACATTATTAGAGTTATTTTATATATTTTTGTATTTATTTTTAATTAATGTTATTATTAGAAACTAACAAAGAAAATAAATCAATTTAATATTCGTAAAAAAAGATGTGTCTTTTTTTAATATTTTGCAGGATAAATATACTTATGGGTCAATTTGACAGAAAAAAAAAGTAAAGACAGTATGAGAGTTAAAAAGAATAAATATCGTTTTTTTATTTTCCTTGCCTTTCTTATTGCTGGAACTTATTTAATACTTAATCTTGAAGCTAACAATCATAGTGAAGATTTAGAGATACACTACATAATGGTTTATTTTTTATTTGGAAGAAAAATGATATATTTTAAGGATCATCTCTATTATATATGCCTGTTATAATTTAAAGCTGTTCTTTTCTATTTAAAAAAATCATTATTATTATTATTATTTTTAGTTATTATTTCATACTTGAGAGTTCATCATTTAAATACTATTGTTTAATCAATTAGTCCATAATTTTGTTATTCTCCCCCCCCCCTTTTCCTTTTATATACTTTTGTCTTGTCATAAACTATTGCTGTTCAGTTTATTTACTCGTTAATAATAATTTTGTCTTTATCTCCGTCGGAGAAAATATCAAAATTACCATAGTTTATTTTACATTGGCCATCTACAGTTTGTTGTGAAGCTATTTTGTTTTTTCATTCATTTGAACATTCCAAATCCCTTTTTATCACATTTTTATTCTGTGTATGCCTTACATTACATAGATGTCAAATTAACTTTATGTTGTCAAATAATTGGTAAACCAATCATTTTTTATATACAATTTATATTAAAAGCCAAAGATTACTTCTTTTTTTTTAATAAAAAAGAAGAAATTATAAAGTAACTTTGTTAAACAGGTTTCTTTGAGATCGACCAAACGTGCTGACCGATTGAAATTTGTAATTAATTATTAATAATACTATTTTAAAGAAGTTACCGCCAACTTGTTGAAAATATTGTTTGTTTTGTATTATGTGTTATCTTTCAATGTACTAATGTTCACTATTAATGAATCCTTCTTTCTTTACTCACTTGTTTTTTTATATTTGAGAAACCAAATATACATAATTAATGATGAATAGTAAGTTACGATTTACCCAATTTCTTATATAAGTATTTATTGATATTAAAATCATAGAGAAAATTATTTGCCAGTATGGAATAAGATAATATAAATATGAATTTATTGTATGTAATATGCAATAATGAAACAAGATAAATTAGGCTTTTCATAAAAAAAAAGATATTTATGAAATTGAATTGAAAGTATAGATGAAAACATAAGAAAACGGAGAAAAAATGGTCCCTTAATATATTTACGGCTTGAAGGAGATGCTCTCTTTCCTTGATATTTTTAATTATTATTTTAGCAAAGTCAGTCATAATTTTTATTCTGCTTTCTGTAATACCAAATTATAATGTATATAACTTTTGCTTTTATGTAGTCTTCATTTCCTGACCCTGATGCAACAGACTCTTGAATACAATCTGACCCTATTTTCAGTATGTTTAAAAAAATATGCAATTCCGGACCAATATTAATAATCTAGTTTAGTTTTTTGTCATGATGTCAGATTTTTTAATCGAATTTAATTTAAGGGCCATATTCCTCTTTTGATCCTCATCTAAAACATTTCCGGATAGATCAAACGGAACTAACTAAAGTATCAAATACCACAAGATATTTTGAAGCTTCTCCATACCGATCTCTGCTAAATCATTGTCAATTCTTCTGAATAATAACATGTCCTGGTAAAATTTAAAAGAATGACAGGAGAAACTATCCAGCTTTTTCCTTGTACCTTTATCATATTTGATTTCCTTAACATATAAAAATATCTTTTCGATGCTTATATGTTTTACTATCTATCGTGCTTGATGAGTTGATCCTTGTTTCTTCCATTGAATACATCAAAGAGGAGTAAAATTTTGGTTTACTCTGCCATTTTTAGATGATTGACTCCTGGAGATGTATCTGATTTTAAAATTTTATCAATCTTCTTTGACATTTCTTCATTATAGGTATAATCTTTTCATAGTGCAGCTTTTTGGATGTTATATATTCAAGTTACCCAATTTATTCTGAAAGTGTTTAAACCAGGGATTTTTTGGAGACTGAACTTTCCTAAATAACTTTTATCAAAGTATCCCTACAATTACTTTCAGTATATGATGTCAACATCCTAGAAACAATAAGTTTTTGCTTAATCTGTATTATATTGAACGCTTAGCGGGTCTTTTCTGAATTGCTAGAGGTGGTTTCAAAAACCAGGTAGTAATCCTATCTGTAATTTTGTGTGTCTTTAACTAGCACTCCCAACTCCGTCAGAATATACGGGTTGGATCCATGAAAATCTCTCAACATTTGTATATCCCTGTGTAGTGTAACATATGAAGGAGGAACTCCAATAAATAATAACATGTATGTTTTATTGATTTTATGTCTTGAGATCATCCTGTTTCGATGAGTAGTTGATGTAGATACAATGAAAATATATAAGTCAGCCCTGCCGAATTTTGAACGTGGCACAAACATCGGCTGTTCGTGTGTCATCAGGTAGTCCTAAATGATCAGTATTATTTCACATTCCATATTTTTTTAAAGAAAGTCATTCGGAGTGTAAATCACTTTCGCACAGTTTTTGATTAATCTTTTTTCATCATTAATTACAAAAAAGTTACAAAATTAGTTTTTTAATAACTTAATAAAATAAATTTTTGAATTAATTTTACGTTTTTAATAATAGAAGTACAAAAAAGTAGTAATATAGAAGGCATATAATTCTGATTTTCATATTAACACTAGATTTTTTATGTAAGAAATGGAGTTAAGTGTATATTCTATCGAAAATATATATATATATTTCCCAAAAATGGATCAATATGCGAGAAAATAATACAGATCGATAGGAGTATTCAAATTTTAAGTACTGCCGTTCGAGCACCTAGATGTTTCTTTTTAACTTCATTCTACTGGGCAATCTTAATACTCAGATAAAATAATATATGAAAAAATTATTTCAAAAGGGCTATACTTTAGTTTAATGTTTTCTTTTGCGTTCAACCGTGTGCTTTATCAATACTTTTTGTCCAAAAGTTACTCAAAATCGTCAAAAATTGCATTTCGGAAAAACATTAATACCTTAAAAAAATGATTTTGGAGGTTTCAACATCTTAAAACATAAGACAAAATCTGGGAACATATAAAAAATAAAAAAACAATATTTAAGAATAAATGTAATGCCACAGTCTACATTTAAAAAAAAAATCAAGAAGCAAAATAATAATAATAATATTTGACTTTTATTTCGTCAAATTACTTATTATATATTATTACGATTATTAATGATTACCCTAAGTATATACGATTAGAGAATGCTCTTGAAAAAAAGATTTTTATAAATGGATGGATATAAGAGATAAGATTTTCTTTATTTTCTTTCTCATGATGTAACACATTTTTTACATCCTCTTAACTTTTTTTTATACCTAATCATTCTCTTTCTTTTTTCCCTTATAACGTATCTTGTATAACCTCATTAGTATTGTGTGATCATTCAATTCAACTCATGATGTAAAACCTTTCTTGTAAAAATAAAGATCAAAAAGGCTAATTAATACTACTAAATTCATCTACATATTTTTGTAAAATTAAGAAGTAGAGATGTACCGAGATCAAAATTTCAGTTGGTTCAATTCTTTTCAGTTATGAAAAGAAGACACTTGTTTACACTTGATTTGTTGCGCTACTTTACATTAACGCATTAGTCTGTACCAATAAGCTGTAGTTGTTAGAAAAGTTCAGAAAAAATATCGAACGTAAAATTGCTTCATTCATTGAAAAAAGTAGTTAAAATTGTGTTCAGCAATTGGATTTCTCTAAATATGCTCGTGGGGGTCACGCTAGTGAAATAGATTTTCGCACATAAGTATATGTGTTTATAATTGGTATTGAAAAAATAAATTTGGCAAAATTTTTTACACTTTGTGTTTTATTTGAAAACTAAATATTTAAGCGCTTTTAAGAAAAAAAAACTCTTTATAAAGGAATTAAATCAATAAATAACAAAATGATATAATTTTTTCATTGTTTAACTTTTTTATAATAAGAGTTTGACAAGAAAAGAATAATCATACGTATCTTTAAAAGTAGTTGTAAATAATTGTAAATTTTAATAATTTAAAAAGTTAAATCCTTCTTAGCGAATTTGGAAGAATTTTGGAAAACATAGTTTTAACCGAGGATCCTTCAGATAGTAGTCCCTAGTCTTAACCGTAACTTAGTCTTTACCGTAATCCTCACTTTTTTATATTGGTTGACCATTTGAAATAATACATTTAGATTTTTTTTATTAGTCAACTATATAAACAAGCAAATACATGTTTTAGTTGATTTGACATTATTGAGACGATTCTGATACTTCAAAAAAGGTCAATTTTTGCCCTTTTCAATGCATTGGTTCACCTCTAATAAATAACAATTATAATTTTGTTGAACATTAGAATGATAAATGGTAACAAACCCCATTAAACGACGGTGGATGTCAAAAATGATACCCATTTATTTTTTAATATTTGTATCTTCAAAGATATTACGTTTTGCAAATGGGCAGAATTCTCTCTAATTCTTATTTTTGCCGTATTGTGTTATCTTTGACGACATGCATTGACTCTCCAAATAAGTTGGTTGTTTTATTCTTCTTAGAAGGTGGGGATTGAGTCAATTGATTGCATATTCTAACATTCCTAGAAATGTTAAATATTCCAATTAGTTGTCAATATATACATATAGCATTTTGCAAAACTAATAATGGTATTGAAAAGAATAAAATTCACCGACAAACTTGTCAAAAAATTCAGACTAGTAACTGGAAGGACTTGATTGAGGTGGTTGGACATATTATTCATCTTGTTGCTATTTGAAATCTTTCAGAATTGAATTACGATGTAGACACAAGATAATGTCTTATTTCTTCAAAAAATAATTTTTTCTTGCACATCCTTGTACAATAACAAATTGAATCATAATTGCTTGTTCAGCAAAGTCTATGTTTATATATAAAAGGAAGGTACACAATTTCCTTCTAAATTTATCCATTCATGTTTGATCTTGGGTTGAGCCTTTTCATACATAATTGTAGGAGAAAAAAATTAATTGAAATTAATGGATATCAAATATGTTTTTTGTTCTTAGTGGTTAATAAATGAATTCGGAGAATTCAAAAAATTTTGAGCAAATATAATTGAGAAGTGTCTCATAACATTTTATTAAATCCAAATGGGTATAAAAAATAATACTTTCGTTGTTGCTGTGTTAATTGTTTTCCATAATATTTTTTGTACCGGATGGTAACTAAATATGTACACAGTTTGAATACTTTACTCTCATTACCCTACAACAAAAAATCCTTTTTTTATAATGTGTAGCAAGCAGGTGTATAGAAGTAGTAGCGGATGGACGTGTTCCTTTTTAGAGGTATTTGTGGAAATACAGTCCTGCGTTGGAGTTTTGAAAAGCGTCCGCTTGCCTTTTAACATAGCTTATATATAGCGATGAAAATTGTCTATATAATGGGCATGTTAAAAAAATAGAAACAAAAAATCAACATGTATTTATATCCTGAAAATTGGGAGAATATTTTAGAACAGATCAACTAGAATCATCTGTGACAGGAAAGGAGGGGAAGAAGGATACAAACAATCACATTACCAAGAAGTTCTCCTATATCAATCCCAAATTCTCCTATGAATACAACAAGGACTTACAATTATAACTCCACAACCAATCCTCTGAGTTACTCTCTGTCTTGTATGAGCACACACGAACGTTCAAACAGGTTTTGAATAAAATTGAATCTATCAAGGAAAGGATGTTTACTACTCAGGAATTAAATAATAACGACAACTGATAAGGAAAGAAAATTCATTCTTTATATTTCCAATTAAAAAAAAGGGCTAGCTAAAAATTTCCCCAGATTTAGATAATTGGTCGTAGAGTATTAGAAATCGTTAAGTGATAGGATAATATAAGGTCAAAAGGTTAATTTTTGACCAATTGTCACATTTTTATAGGAAAAAAGTATTTAGTAAATTTAAATAGGCAAATATAAACCGATACCAGGCCTGTGAAATGAATAAATTACAGTTTATAGAAAATTAATTTATTCTAAGATCAAGCATATCACAGATCTCTTTTTAGTAATTTCTCAATTCTTCTAACCCCATTTATAGGGAGTGTGTTTGAGTGGTTTTTAGAATTACATACAAAGATATTCTAAAAACAGAGTTTGACAAAAAATTTTATTAAATTAAACTTATTGAAATTTTCTTTATTTATTTCATACCACACTATAAAAATGATAAATTTTCCCACAAAATAAAGCAAAATGAGCGATTTTTTAAGTGATCATCACAACTTTTAAATTAAGTTATAAATCATATGTATTGACCTTTCTATTAACCTAATTTTCTTTCTTTTCTTCTCTTATTCATCATACTAAGAAACAAAATTCATTTATTTAATGTTTTACATGAAAATTGAGTTAAAGTGTTCTTATTTGAAGTTATTCTTTGTACAAAATCAATTTCAATGTACTTCAAGTGAAGGAAAATCCATTTTAAGCGCAAAATTACAGTTATTTTGTATTATATATGTATGAAGGTAAAAATTTCCAGTCGAAAATCATCCTTATATAGGGAGGTATTCCTCCTTTCGCAAAGTATTAAACGAAAGGCACATACACTTTTTGTCTACTTTAGAAAATGCTTCATTACTCAAACAATGATCACTGCATGCTCGTGTGATTATTGATGGCATGCTTTGCATTTGATGAAAGTATGTTCCACCTTAACAACCCGATGAGGAAATCTCTCTTGGATTATTCTAAGTCTTCAGAGTGCTTTCCAAATAAGGAGAACCTCTCTTTTGACGTCGAAAACGACTCAAATTGGCTCGTATTCCTTACAAAATTCTTTTATTTGAGCTCGTATTACATATTTATGATCCCTCGACTCTCTCAATAACTAATATAAGTAAAGAAAGTTAATGTTCCATTAACTCATTACCGATGATAGGTCCATTAATTTACCCCTACATATAAGTATGGATTTTCAATCTACATGCAACATTTATTAATGTTGCATTTTTATTTATGTGTCGTTGAGAGGACTTACTTAATCAATATTAATAAAGCAAAAATGTTCTTTCCGTCTGTCCGAATGTGTGACAGCAAGTTACTGGGTGGACTGTATATATTGTTCCCTAATGTATATTACAAACATATCTGTATCTAAGAACTAATAATGTAGTCGTATTAATAAATTATTGCAACCATGGGTATATAGCATCCAATCTGTGTACTGGGTGCCCAATATACTCGTTTAGCGCTCTCTTATGTGAATCATATAAATATTTTTTATATAAAAAATGATAATGTAATTGTATTAATGAAATATTGGAGGCGTGGGGATTGCTGGGAAATACTACTAGTATATATATAAAAAACACAAGTATACATTATATACTGGAGTGCCAGATTACTCAAGAGTCTAGCTTTACTCGAGAGGGTTGTTCAATTTCAAAATAATGGATTCAACAAAAAAATGTTGATTATCCTGTAAAATATTAGATCTACATCTTAAATTTCAATCAATTTACTGGGCTTAAGATCATTTTTTTTAATTATTTCCCTACATTTTTATTTCATTTTGAAATTAAGGGGTTAAAAAATGAAGCTTTTGCTGGTAGGGTAAGTATAGTGATTTAATTTTATATACTGTTGTCTCAGAAAATATCTTACTCACAACGAAATTTGTGAGACAATTTGAGAGATATTTAATTTTCTATGGCAAGAGGGTGGAATTGTAGAATTGAGTAGAGAACAAGTTTGTAAACCTGACATTTCTTAATAGCATTTCTTTTTATAACTAGGGCACAAGAGGAGATGATGCTATAATAGCTGTGTATGAAGGAATTATTAAATAAAGAAAACAATGTTTGCCTATATTTAACTGGTCGGGTGTGCTTTTGATGTTCAAGCCTGATGACTCATGAAAGCTTTGAATAAATATATATCGTCTTGTTGATTATTCCTCTGTCATATTTACCGTAGACATAACCTGAGGATAAGATATTAATTTGTAATTTATCTTGAAGATCATAAATATATAGTTCAATGTAATTATCTTGCTAACATAACCGGATAGGATGACCATAATAATCCCCTATAACATTGTGATGGGGACTATTTTCTCTAGATATAAAATATTTTATAATATTAGGGAAATCAAGTTTTTTAAAGCATCCCACTTTCCTATGGCTTGGAATATTTTGTAATACACACCAATAATAGTTTGTTCCATTTATAATAGCAAGGATTTTGAAGTCTGTACTCCCTTCACAAAAATCTCAATAACAAAATTATATTTTCATATCCAAAATAAAAGCAAATTAATCCATAAGACAGAAAAAAATAATGGAGAACTCATATGTAGGGAATTTAAATTTAGAAAAGGATTGATGGCCTAATTATTTTTATTTGTTCAATTAATATTTAAAAAATATCAGTATTATTTGTGTGACATAATTAAACAATTGTCAAAAATCAAACAACTTATAATTAGTTCGTATTGCACACACATATATATATATATATTCATATTTTTGTAAAGATCCTGGATCTTAGAGAAACTAATATTCCAATATGCAACCAAGCAATATAGCTGTTTAGAAAAGGTAACTGAGTCAATAAAGTTGTAAATTGCAACGACATTCAAATATTTTAAAAGAAAACAACAGAAGCTAAGACGTCACTTATTTTTTTAACACATAATAAGAGTTCCCAATAACTGTTGATATGCAATGTCGGAATAGAATAGCTTTGCAGACAAAACTATCAAGAAAACAGTGCCGCATTTCCCTTTGGAGTCCATAATTAATTTGTCACTTTTTTTACAATCCCAAAGGAAACTCAGAAGTAATAAAAAAATCACAAATCAGGGGTAAGGCATTAAATGACTATGTTACATCATTATTTATACAGATTTCATTACGAATTCCACCGTATAAATTATATTGATATCAATGTTATGAAGAGCAGTGCTTTTGGCATTATATGCTTCAAGCACACTTATAAATGAGATAGTTTTCCTAGAGTAGGAGACGAAGCATAGTTGACATAAGTAGAAAATGACTCTAGAACTTCAATGGGGCAGTAGATGGAGTATGAGAATTCGTTATATCTCTATTCCTCACATGATCTTTCAATCGATTATTTTGTGGTTTGATGGAGCTCTAAAGTTCTTATATGTAGAAGTATACGATGATTCCATTGAATATCTGGAGGAATTTACATCTTCTTGAGCATAGAGGCAATAATTCACGAGATCAGAAGTCACGTGGTGTATCTGGGTAAGGAACAGCACTTGGCCAAGCTCCAGGTCTTGGCTGTTGTTGCATCCGATGGTCAGAAATGTGATCTCATCTTCCTGGAGGACCACAAGAGGCTTAACTCGGAGACGTACTGCCAATACTTGAAGTACAAAGTGGTCCCTTGGGAAAGGGCTACTTACGGGGATAGCTGGTGGTGGCAGCAGGACGGTGCCTGCTGCCACACTAGCAACTTTACTCAAGAGTTCCTTAAGATCGAGAATCCAGTCTTCTTTGATCGGAATTCTTGGCCACCTTACTCACTTGATTGTTCGCTGCTTGACTTCGCAGTGTTTGGGGGTTTAAAGGGGATGCTGTTGGGAGTCCAATACAAGTCCAAGGACCAGCTTAAGAATGCCTGAGCCAACTACGACCAGACCTTCATTGCCAAGTCATGCAGCAAGTTCCGGTCCAATGAAGGATTATTTCATTAAAAAACATGATATTCACTGAGGGAGGCACAAAGAGACCAAATCCCTTCAACATGAAGTTTAAGAGAGGATCAGAAGACGTATTGAATATGCAAGTAATTTTTTTTGATTTTATGGGTACAGAAAGGATAGATGCGGATATATTTATCTGAATGCTTCGATCGAAAGATCCATTCAAATTACTATAAACTAAATGTATTTCCAAAATTTTCACAGTTTTTTACTCTCCTCCATTATCAACTATTTCACTATGATTTACACTTATCAGTAGTCAGTAAAACTGATCTTGGGTCCACAGTTACGTCATTAAAAAAGTTGTTAAATAATGTCAACCGGACTCCATTGCATGTCTCATATCGACACTCCTTATATATTAACTGTTGATTTTTATAGTTTTTTCTTTTATTGTTTATTGACTCTAATAGTCCTTAATTTTACTACCTTAAAGTCATCAAGAAAAAGTTTAAAAGTTCATTAAAGTGAAGCCCACGATTTTACCTCGTACAATATAAATTACATATCTAACCTTCTCATAAAAATAATATTGTACATTTTATATATGCATAAGAAAAAGAAAAAAACCATGCCTACAAAAATATATTATATAGAATGGTGCAAATGACATGAAGGATGTTTTTTTTTACAGAAACATATTGTGTGTAGATATGCATTTCCAAATTATACAAGATTTATTTCACAGAAAATTATTTATTATAACTATAATATTTTAGAAAAGACTAGCTTTAAAAGGCACAAAAAAATTTTAAACATGCTAAAAATGGTACCGATTTGCATTAATGATCCTCAACTTTAAAGAGAGAGCTCCTTAGCACATATTCCATCTTACTGTACGTTTTACAATAGCCCCACACTAGTTATTACTATATTCCAAGATTTTCTATCTTCAAGAAATAAATACTAATGACAACAACTTTAGAAAATAAGGAATTCTGTTTTGTTTGTCACGCCACACGATTATACACGTCTGATTTAATATTTTATTATTCATTTTTAAACAAATTTAATTTTAATGTTTTTTCTTTACAAATCAAGAAACTGTCGATTTGTTCTACAAAAAAACAATTTGTAATAGTAAATTTTAAAATATGGTTCATAAATGCTTCATAAATTACATGAAATGAAGGATTAAAAAATAAGTAAATCCCATAAAATTTGTATAAACACTTTTTGCCGAATATTAGTTATCCATTTATTGACGTTACTTTCAAGATAATTTAGTAGGGTCAACGTCATACCCTTGGGCACAATAAACTTTTCACATATCTTGAAGGATAATTGTAAGGATTGCAAAAAAAAGTTGATACCGATTTGAGTTGAAGGAATGTAACTAAAATAACAGTTGGTACGCGTATCGGCTCTGTGGATATTGTTTATTATTTGGCATCGTCAAGAGTTATTAAGGGTCGGCAAACTAACAAAATTTGTTTTCAAAATATAAATTTCCTTGAAATTTCTTCCCAATACGAACGCTGTTCTGGCATTATTATGTCCCTCCATGCCGGGTTCAGCTACGAGGAGATTATTGAGCTTATGAAGCCACTCGAATAAACTGCTTACTGTTTCAATGAGTCTGATGGTTCGGGAACACCTGTAAGCAATCCTCAAGAACGTTTTATGGTAAAACTGATTATAAACTAATGGAATACAGTACTTAAATGATTGAACATGTGGTCTCTTAGCTCGCCAGATCTTAAATCTTTAGACTACTATGTGTTGGGCTTCATGAAAAAAGAGACCAATAAACGTACACATAACACTATTGACACATTGTGGGCTTCCATTCTCAAGATGGTGGACAAATGGACAAGGAGTTCCTCAAAAAGGTCTGTAACAAGTTCAGGACCAGGTTGGATGCTTTGGTTGAAGCTAGAGGGAATTGGTTTGTGTGATTCACTTCACTATGGACAACTAAAAACAGGCAAAGATTTGTGAACTGCTGAATTAATTATGGAAATTTAATTTTACTACATATTATACTTAATTTTTTCTGGATTTAAAAATTAATGAACAATATTTATGGACTTAGAGGGCGTTAGCACCAATGACAGCCTCTAATAGGGGCTGGAAGGCCGTGTAAACATGTGAGATGTAGCTACAGCTATTCATCTTCTGGACATTTTTCACAGAGTACGAGAGATGAGAAATGTTACTGTTAAATAGTCACTTTGTTGTGCATAGAGTAAAGGATTTCAATGTTTTTACATAGGATTTTTGAATTTGTAATCACAAAAATATGTTAATTACTTTTCATGAAACTTTCCTGGAAAATGTTGTTTTCCTTTATTTTTTTTAAAAAGTTACTTAATTAGCAACATGATTCAAACTACATGGAAATGCATTCTAAGAATAATTAATATAATAAACATAGTTCATAAAAAATTACTCATTAATTCACCCATATGAAAAAAGAGTTAGATAATTAAACTTTTTCCGGAAAATTGTCCGCCCACAATACTAAAAATATAACAAATGTCAATTATTTTTTATGTTGATTGACAAAACGTTGAACAATTATTATTTATAAATAACTATGGCTTGCCTTTACATTCTTATCTATCCCCAAATCTTTTATATAAAAGTACTTTTCTAAGGTTTTTTGTACACTTGAGATGAGAATGATTAAAATTCATTCTCATAGACTTTCTCCTAATACTATTTTTTTATAATTACATAATTACTTTATTTTCTATTCATTAATTTTATATCTATAAAAAAAGTCGATAAAATAACACTTGAACGTGATCAACGAATTTCCATTGGTGCACTTCAAGCCGTTGGACCGCCACAGCAAGTCCGAAACGTTAAAGAAGAAGAAGGACTCTGTCAGAAAGGCAAAACTGAACACAAAGAAGTTAAAGAAAACAACCAAGGCCAAAATTGAGTGGATAAATAATTGTGATCATTTTATAAATTCCAATAATTTTAATATTTATCCTTCAAGGTAGTTTGTCACGTCTATCATATGTTTTTTGTTTGTACTTTTTTGGAAAAGTAAATGGTTCAGGTAAAAAAATGGTTCCTTATTGTACAAAAATATTTAAGGAAAGTTTGATCAGTTTCAACAGCTCAACGGCCCAAAAGTTTTGAAGATTTATATTTTTAAAGGAAAAATTGAATATTTTCTTGAATACTGTATATATACTTCAGATTAAAGCTTCTTTTTTTTTTTTGTAAAAACAATCAATTGAGTAAATTTACAATAAAATATATTTTATAATTATTCAAAATAAAAATAAAAATTATTTATTCTCAAAATAACGTCAATTGAAGTTGATTGAAATTTAGTTCATGTCCCTTTTTTTATTTCTTAAGCATATTATAACCCAATTTTAGTACTGATAAATATTAAAATTTGTCATTACGTTAAAATCTTATTAAATCAAGGAAAAAAATTTAAATTATATATTATTAGTTAATATTTACCTTTTCATAACTTTTCATGGAATTTTACAATTTAATTCAAATTTAACACATAAAACAAGAAATAAAAATCTAAGTCATCCTCTTTGAAGTTTATATAAAGTTATTTTCAACCCCCATATTTATATTTTTTTATAATATCATGGATATAAATAATTTGTTATTGTAAGTTGTAAACAAATGCTAATGACTTTAGGTAAGTATTTTCTTATTGGTGTTGGGGTAGATCTTTCCATGGTCTTCCACGACTTGTAGAAGATATTAAAGTTGTGAATCGTCATTTTGTATTAACCCACTATATTCTGTGATTATCACAAATCTTTCAACAAGATCATTGCCACCGTTGAGCGAATCAGTTTTTTCGCGATGCCTCCATTTAGTCTTCTCTACCATTCCAAAGTGCTGAATCAACTTCTAAAAACCATCAAGCATTTCCAAAATTTCCTGAATTTTCTTTGCAACTTCTTTGTAACAAAGTATTTAATATTTTTATGTATAAAATTATAGCTTAAGTTGTTTTGTTCTCCCGTGCATAACTTCGAGGGAGCTAATCATTTTTTCTTTTTGTAGTTAAACTTACTCTATCATCGAAGAAAGTGAGTCGAACGAGTTTTTCCGACAAATGTTAAGCAAATTTGAAAGAGGCGGATTTGTGAATAAGTCTATTAATTGAAGAATATTCGATTCACAAAAAAAACTTGTCAGAGAGTTTTGGGATTGTTTGTCTCAATATTGTTTGAGCGGTGGTCAAAGATGGACACCAGCAAAGAACAAAATAAGACATGTTGTAGAGTTTTTTTTGAGCAAGGTGAAAACTCCAGCCAGCCTGAAGAAAATATTAATAGTGTTTATGGTCCCAACAAATGCAATTTCGGATTCATCGATTCCAATCCGGTAATGTTCATATCAAAGATGCTCCACACTTTGGCCAGCCAGTTGTCGACATTTTGGATAAAACAATGGAATTCGCAGAGTCCAAAAGTCATGTAATCACTGTTTTAATTCCAAGAAGATAAACATTAATGGGAAATTAAATCCATCAAAAATAATGGATTTCATATTACTATACCTTATATATAAATTTATAGTAGCAGGAGAAGACTTACTCTGACCGAGTATTCCTTTACTCTTTAACACACGTTAATATATTTATAAGGTGCACAAGTTATAATGCCGTCACTTTGGTGTGCTTTTTCGGGCCAACACAGGCACCTCGGTGGCTGATTTTTTCCCCCCAAGATAACTAATTCAAACCTGTACTGGTTGATTAAAAAAAATCGAATCCATTGATGAATTTGTTGTCACAAATATTTGGTTTGGGCACGGATCCCTCCTTGGAATATGCATCTGAGCGACGATATAAAAATTGATCCAACTCTGAGACTCAGTTAGACGTTCATTCGTATGTTTAGGAGAAATTTGAGGCACTATCCATGCGGGGCTGTGGTCAAAGGTTGATGTAACGAAGGCCTTAGGTACAACACTGATGCCTAACTGGACGTGGTTGAAACCAAGGTGAAGCCTTGGATCTACATGGTTGCCAAAGATATACCTTATATTTGGGAGCAAGACTCAGATCCCTTCTATTTCCAAGACTTCATCTAACCAGATTTTAGGCCTCCAAACTCGCTTACTCGGAATCTGATTGATTTTTTTGTGGGGTGCAATACCATAAAAAACCAAACAACATCCCAGCAATACCAAAAACTAACTTGTCAATCTTTGGAAGGAGGAAATCAAAGATTTACAAAGGCACCATTAGTCTAAGGCTACTTGCGCGCTCGGCTTCATATAGAGACTGCAATTGAGAATGGAGTTGATTTATTAAATTAAATCAATCAAAGTCACAGAATCTGGTTTAATTTTTTTAATCCGATAACTGGTAGGAAATAAAATTGAAATTAATAAAATCATTTTGTAGCACAGGTAGCATGTGCACTTTGTATTTACACGTAAACATTTGCAGTAACTCATAAATATATGTCTCGCTGCTATAGAAAAATGAAAGAAATAGAAAATTAACGTAGGTATCCTGATAATTTCAAGAATGATTGGGATTGAACAATTTAGCCTTCAAGACGTTTTATTATAACAGGTTAAACCGACACAAGAAGAAGGTAAAATAAACACAAGTCCCACTCCGTATATAGCAAAGACATATTGGATGGAATTACTCTGATGTCAATCTTGAATTTTATTCAGAGTCCAACAAGGACATACACTTATACTGTTGAGCATAACCACATTATTACTCTTAGTCTTTACCGAACACAATAAACTCAAATTACTTTATACTTAGATGTTTTGTCTTCAAAAATTAAATAATAATTACAAAAATAGGGAAAATAAAACAATCCTTTGTTTGTTTCAATTAGAAAACGCAGTTCCCCCTTTTTAGAACATGTTTTATACACCTCTAATTGTGGTTATACACGCAATTTATTTTTGGATTGTAATAAATAGACGGATATTGGAGGAGAAGGTGTTCTCACGAAGACATTTTTTAATCAACTAACGAGAGTTAATAAACATATAAACATGTATACGTGTACTGGCATACTAAATGTGGTAACTTGCTTTTATTCTCTACACAAATGAGATAAATAGGGATTTATTCTTGTGTATTTGGGCATGTTAAAAAAAATAACTGACAATCTCCTAAGTAAGCCTGATAATTCGAAGAATATTTTGGTGAAGAGCAGCCTTGTTGTCATGACGATTCAATATATGATGGGTCATTCCACTTCAAGTGTACACACCCTCACCGCATGACCATTACTGATTTATGTTGAGCTGGCTTTTCTATACGAAATAAGAAATTGTGTGAAATATTAGGGTTCTGTGACTCACCTTGGCCGTTCTAAGTCCACTCAAATTTGGGCCTAATGCCTTGTACATGTGTATATAAAATATATTACTTTTCCACCAAGAGGACTTTCAATTGTCTGCTGAGGGCATTTCTTTGCCACAAGTCACGGCAGGGGACCTTCAGATGGTGTAGGTGGCACTATTCCTAGAGAAGCTACGAAAGAGAGCCTCCAACGTTCTCATAAAAATCATATTACAAAGCCGAATGATTTATTCCAATATACAGGGGACAATATGAAAAATATGAAGATATATTTTTGCACAGAAGAAGGTTATGAAGAAGAATAAACTATATTAAAAGAAAGGTTTGATTTTGCAAAAACCATTTATGGTACACAATAATTTCAATCATTTATTCCCGAATTAGACCAATCACGGCCCAGGTGAGTCATAGAACCCTAATATTTCAGACACTCTCTTATTTTATATAGAAAAGCCCGCTCGCCAAAAATCATCAAAATCCGAGATGATCATTTTGTAAATTGCAAAAAAGTGTCTACACTTGACGTAGAATGACTCAAATAAGTCGTCCCAAGGGAGGAGGTGGGGATAGTATGAATTAACAAGGAGATTGCCAACAATGACTCTGATGTCGATCCTCAATTATACACGGATTTCAACAAGGACTTACAATTATAACTCACCAAAAAAAAAACCCCACTCCGTATTTATCAAGGATATAAACAGGAACTACTACAACGACAATCCTCCATTCTTCTCCGAGTTCACCGAGGACTTCAAAATATAACTCCACTAAAAATCCAGATAGTTTTTGGTGGTCTTTAACGCACTAGTGATTACGTAGATGTTATATCTTCAAGAATAATGATTTGAGCATTAGAAAATATAAGAGGCTGTTCAAATTTTGCGCTTTTCCACCACAACATTTTTGCAACTATAATCATCTTCAAAGTGAAAATCGATGTATTCTTTAGTGATCTTGTTTTTTTAGGAGTTCAAAAGATGAAGAGTAAATTTTGTTTTTCTAAGCTGTAGTCATAATTACTCGTGTTTAACTCTAACTTTATTTTCTACTACATTCAATAAAATTAAAAAACTGATTGAACATTTGTGTGTGCTCATAAAAGAGGGAGAGTTACCTTGAGTATTTGCTGCAAAGTTATAATTATTAGTCTTTATTGGTTTCAGAAAAGAATTGAGTAGTTTTCACATATATTATTGATCATTTCCTTCTCCAACACCCTTCTCCTCCTTTGTCATAGCAAATTGAAGCTTTTTGATGAAAAGTCATTACTACAAAGCTGCTCTCCTTCAAAACATTTTTCAATACTTCAGGGTTCTGACATTGATTGATGTTTCTTTTTTTAAAACATTCCAAAAATACTCCGGATTGACATCACTGTTCATCAACCCCAAAAAGCAGAAGTTTCTTTAAAAACTAATAGGTATTTATTCAAAGAAATGCTGGATTACATCTCGTACAAATTTGTTACCAAAACTGAAGTGGCTCAACTTACTCGCAATTCAACTAACTTAAAACATGGAATGATGCTTTCTTCAGCTTTCTTATTAACTATACATTTAGAATAATTTATTTAGTTAAATATACTTAGAGCAACAGTTTGAGCAACTAATAAATGTAAACAAATTTACATATAATTCATAAAATAATAAATAAAACTGCAATGTTTAGAAATATGAGAAAGTTTACTTTTAGAAAAAACAAAAACGTAAATGTGTTGCTCCTTTTTAAAACTCCTTTCCTTTATGAGCAACTCTTTTTTTTATGTCATGTATATGAAACATTAAATATAACTCTTTTTAGTTAAACAAACATCCATTTGCAGTTGGGCCTCTTTTCTTAAAAAAGTATGCCCTATTTTATTTGTTTGCAGGAGATGAATCAAGATTTATGCATCTGGTGGTTTGAAGGTACTTATGTTAGGGATCACTACTAATGTTGAAGATGGATTTATTTTTGTCCGTTCTATGTCAAATGGCTGAAAAGTTTAACTAAGAAAACACATTTTTTTCCGATCTAAATTTGCTTTTTTGAATTTTTATTTATTACTAAATATTATTACCTTTATGAAGCAGAGTCCCCGTGAATATTTCCAAACCATTGCTTACCTTGGACTGTATTTTTACACATTAAGAAGGGGTTTAAAATTAAGACAATAAATGTGTTTTTGTTTTATTGATTTAGAAATAACAAAAGTACCCTCACAGTTAGCACAATAACTCTCAAACGAAATAAACAATTGTCATGAAAATGTGCCTGCAGTATTTAAAAGGCTGGTACTAAACGAAAATTCAGAATGAAAATTTGCCTTCTTTTATTTAATCCTTCAATGATATTTAAATTTTTTTTGGGACAATACGTCTTGCAATACAATTTTAAGGTTCTAAGTAATAAATTTGCCTGATTTTTCCCTCCTTGGAAGGAACTATTAATTATATTTTTACAACTATTTACAGGAGTGGTCTGAAAAGTTTTGAGACATCAACGTGAAGATGGCTGCATTTGTAAATAACAGTTAGTCACATCTATGGAGCATTGGTTGATTTTACTCACGAAAGTTTTATACAATTTTGACAAGTAGCTGTTATGTAACAGTCTTTTGAGTGAGTTGATTTGATTGATTTTGTAAAAATTGACAAAATTGATTAGAGTATAGAGCTGTCATTGCTATTTAAAGGCATTACACCTATGCAAATCAAATCCGAGTTAGATTCTGTATATGTGGAATATTCACCAACAATTACCATTATCAAAATTTGGGCAACTGGGAGTTCGACCCTCAATTTTGACCATTTTTACAAAAACTCTCAGATTAACTCACTAAAACGACTGTTAAACAACTACTTGTCCAAAATGGCTGAAACTTTGGTGAGTAACTGTTAACAGATGCTAGATAGATGGGATTAGCATTTATTTATGAGTGCTGCCATCTTCATGTTGAAGTTGGAAACTTTTCAGTCCAAAAAGACATTTTTGGGACCAAAAATGTTCAAATAAAGGATTCCAAAATTCATGTGGCAAATTTGTAAGTAATTAATTGGTGATTTGGGTAAAAGTGGGAGGGAGACTTATGGCACTGCTGAACTATTACCCTTATTTACATCAGCTGCCCGTTATAATTTGGGAAAAGAGATTAAATTACTGCTTCAACTCACTGTTAGTGAGCACGCATAAATACCCACGAAATTTATAGTTGGTATTCCTGTAAATATACAACTCATTGCTAATACTTTTGAGTATTCTCCTAAGACCTTAAATCTAATTATATAGTATTATTTATTTATTTATGTAGATAATGGCATGTTTAGGATTTATTAGTATATTTATACTTTCTTCATCAAGGTTTAGTGAATTTAATTAACTGTTTTGTTTAAATAATACGATTTTTTTTTTCATTGGATTTAAAAGTTTTTTTTTAATATTAAGTCTGAGGCAAACATAAGTAGCTACAAAATTACAAAATATATTAGTAATTAATATATATAAGATCTACAACTCACAAAATGACAGGTTGATTGCAAGATACGTTGGAAATGTAGTTTTCGTCTTGAAAATATGGAATTCTACTAATGTTATGTTAAAACATATATTTTTATTTTAAAGAAATACGTTTTGTAAAGGGATCATTATGAGTTTACTAATTCGGACCTTAAAAAAAGAAGTTCGGCTTATAACGGTCTCAAATAAGATTACTTACAAAACATATTTGCAATTTGCATTTGGAAAATTTGCCTCAAAAAAAGCTCGCCATGCAGAGGAATCGCCTTTCTATATTTAACATAAATAATTTTTACTTCAAATGGAGGAAGGCAATTTATTTTATCAGTTGTATTTCTTAGAAATTTATATAAAAATGTTATTTTTATACTATTATTTAAAACATTAAAGAATTGGAATTTGCATCAGGAATTTTTAGTCTAATCGCATGTGTAGCAATTTTTTTTCAATAGTCCCATCACTACAATCCATCCTAATTTTCTAAAAAAAAAAGCATCTTATCTTGTTTTTTGTTGACGAGTAGAGTATGTCAGACATTTTCTACATTAATATCCATTGTTCTTGCGTGTATTCATTAAGCCCTTGGGACATGAGTACTTTTGCGTGATCTCTAACAATGTATCTTAATTTATTCTTTTGATGAAAATAATATGATAATAGAAAAGAGAGCGGCTTTTTGTATGTGACGTTTTTTATTGGCCAAATCTGTTATTCGTATCCTTGAAGAGACAATCTACAAATCTCAAGTAATTATTGAAAGACAAAAAGTAACAATGAGGATTAGTTGTAGAGTTATACGCGGAAAAGTCCGTGTTGAACTCAGAGTAGAATTGATGATCTACATCATAGTAATTCCGGTCTATTGATACGGAATGGTCTCTGTGTATATTCCTTACATCTCTTAGCTGCTTGCAGCTAGTTTAATGAAACATTATAACAGCATTGTCCTAATTTGGAATACATTCTTCAATTATCAGAGTGACACAGATAATTTTCGCTTATTTTTCTTATCAAAGCAAAAGATAATAACATTATTTTATGGGTTTTTATTTATTAATTTATTTTATGAAAATATATATCATCAGAAAATAGGAAATTACATATATAAAAAATATCAATAAGCATTATTTTTTATTATTAGTCTTCAAAGACAAGACTCCTTTAGATTACAAAAATACACTTCAACACGATAGAATAAATAATACTAAAAAAACAACACATTAATTAATAAGAAAATAAAAATTATAAGTGTTTCCGCCTATAAAATTAATATAGTCTAAAAAAAAAAGAAAAAAAAAGTCAGAGTTCTTAATAATTAGATTGCCCTATTCTGATTCATATTGAATACTTTGAAAATATGATTCAACATTTTAAAAACTTTACAAAGTTGTTTGGAAAATAATGAATAATATCTAAATCTAACTTGATCTATATTGAAAGAACCGCAATAGAAGTACCTCTTAAGGGCTTTGATGAGAAGGGCCCAACACAAATAATAGAAAGAAGGTTAAGGATACAAGGGCTCATTATGAAGTTAACACAGTTAGACTCATAAATAATTACGAGGGTTTCGTTCACTATCTCACGCCAAGTATAGTTGTGCTATAGAATTGCTGCATCCTGTATACTAATAAATAGAATACCGGTGTCGAAAATACTTGTGTCATTGAATCAGAACCAGAGTTGTCTTTCTATCATGTTTGTTACGGGCAAAAAATTATTACTTCTTTAGAATGGTTGAGTGTATGAGTCTTGAATCCTATAATGTGGTCTTGAGATCCTCTGGCTAGCTTATTGCAACATGCCAAAATACCCGGATCCTTTTAAAATTGAGCTTCTAAATACGAAAATCCAAGTGAGAGTTGGTGAAAGCAGAATTACATCAGGCCCAGAAGATGTCATGTCCTAGCAAATAAAAGTCCTACAAAATTCGGGGTACCGGTCGAAAAACTAGATTATACCAGACTTGTAAATTAACAAGTATTTATTTCAAGTCAGACTATGTAACTTGCTTATGACCGGTTCGCATTCCCTTCTTTTCGTTTTCTTTTTTACAAAGTACAGACTGTTCTTACGTCAGTATTTATGTGCAGTGGAAGGTGAGAGTAAATGGAATATGTGACATACTTTTTTGATTTACGGGGATTGAAAGAGAGAGAGAAGAAAAATAGGTACAATTAAGTGGTGTCAAAGCTTTTTGTAGAGTGCCCTCATATTTCAATACTGGCTGGTCTCCACTCCTATTTTTTTTTGTATTATTCTTTACGTTTACTATCTATATTAATAAAGCATTTAGATAGTTTTTTCGGTCGTTCTGAACATATAAAAACGAGTCACCGGGTGCAATGTAAATAGAGGTATATGATTTATTTCATAAAAATACTTTCCTAATATTAAATAATAATGAAGTCATATTTATGAAATTTTGTAGGTTTGTGAATATAGCATGGAACTTTTGTACAAGATGCACTGTATACTGTGCTCCCTGATGTGTATCGTATAAATATTTAATATTTCAAATTGGTGGCTTACTCAAAATTATGTGTCTCATAATTCTTGAGCATTTTGAATTTATTTCAATTTTGAATTAAATATAAACACTGGTATGTGTAAATGAATTTCGTTTGTTTTTATTGGTGAACGCTCCAAAAACTGAAGTACTTAGATAATCATCCCATTATATAACTAATATTATCTCTAAACCCTTATTATTACTCTTTCATTCTTGAGGAGAGAACAAATCTTGTAGGAAAGGATACGTGTGCGCGTCTAAAACTGAACACTCCTTTAATTTTTACCCCATGCACATATTCGTGATTTTATGTAGTTGAAACCGGTTTATACTTTGAGGCAAGGGTCTTGACTAGTTATAAACAAAACTCCAGCCAAATATAAATTGCAACAGTGAAACAACACCAGATAATATGGAGAGACGTAAAGTCGCCATTTTGGAACTTTCTACGTGGGGAAAAATTCCCACAGAAATTGCCAAGGTTCTGAACTACTGCCGCTCCACCATTTACAGTATGGTAGCCAAAGAGACTCCGGAGGCAACTGCAATATCTAAGTCAAGGCCTCGAAAGTTGGACAAAATGGTTGCTACCGTGAACAAGTCTGCCGAGGACAAGAGAGGCAAGGTCACTGTCAGCGGCCCCTTCAGGGAGTTCAATGTCAGCAGGAGGCCCATGGACAGGCTAGTTATGAAAGATCTCGCCCTTAAGGTCTACAAGTGAACCCCTCGTCAAGCCCTCAAGCCGTGAAATTTAAAGGAGTGTTCAGTTTTAGACGCACACACCTGTATAAGTAATGATTAGCTACTTGTGAACGTGCTTATTAAAAATGGAGAGTAATCCTAAGATTTTTTCGAGGGTTATTTTCTATATTATTTCAGCAAAATTTGTTAATTAGCCATCACCTAATTACTCCAAGTAATGCCAGGTAATACACCTATTATTTCAATATAAATAAATGTAAACTACTGCATTGTAAAAAGATCTGTTAATGAGGATTGTCCAATTAATAATAATTTATATACACAAAATGATTTATTCAAGGTAAGTTATTTTTGCAATGAACGAGTTTAGATTGGCAAACCCAATTTTGTTTGCCTTCATTATTATTTATGGCACCTCAATGGTGATTTGACAAGGGGTTCTTTCCTTAATTTTGATAATATTAATTATAATTATACGTACAAGTAACCATTTTAATGCCACAATTAATTCATTGGAACTTTGAGATTCAAGGGAATATTCTGACATAAACGTATAAACGTTTATGTATTTCTCTAAGAGAGACTGACAATTGAACTCGTCCAAGCGGATATTCCTTTATGCTATTTGACTTTATTTTTATATTTCCTCTATTTTTGGAGAAAGGTAGATTTTCAGATTATAATATCAAATATATACCATTTAACTTGGATTTTAGTTTAATATTGCTTAATTTTTCTGATGAAATAGAAGGCGGGGAAGATACGTGAGTCGTGAGTTTGGGCGCTTATATTTCAAAAGATAGCATTGAATTTGGACAATAAACGAAACCAGCTGATTAGTATGGAAATTTTGCAGCCTTTTGCCAGTATTTTGGATACATTTTATCTTATTTTAGGAGTGGAAACACCCCACCACGCCCATGATAATATCTGCGGGACATGAGAGCAAAATCATTCCAAACATTTTAAGAATAGCTCAATTTCTTGTCCATAAAGTTACACGTGGACAGATTGAGTTAAATTATGACTTTGAAGCAGTGACAGATATAAAAGAATATTCCAAAAGGATTGAGCTTAAGCGAGATAATGGATTCATTAACAACCTACAGAAGATGGCAGACTACTATCCAGGATAGTCCTGGCCAGGGAGATTAACGTTGTGCATGAAAGAACTTATCAACAGGATATAGCTCTTTTTTTCCAACCTTCCCAATGTTGTCTGCACCAAGACTTCCTGCAGTGTAAACGTCGTATCAAGGCTGTAATTAGTTATATGCCAGTTTATTTTAATATAATTATTTGGTATATATCCAGGTGCAATCTGCGAAAAAACATGTTTGTTAATAAATACATTTTGGCCAATGTAATTATGTTCTTAGTTCACTTATTTTCCACGACGGATTTGCCTTTACCAATGATATTTTCAACATTGTTAATAATATTATACTTGTCAAGACAGCTCAATTTGAAAGACAAATATAATAAATAACCAAAAAAACTTTAAATTGGAAGCGTAAAGTACCATTTTGATAACAAAATATTTTCTTTAAATGTAAAGAACTGGTAGCAGTTACGTCGTAATAGAAAAGTTGTATGAAAATCAAATCGCCAATAAAATATAACAATACTATATAAAAAAGGCACTCTACAAAAAGTGTTATTCCTCCTTTTTGTTAGAATTTGACAAGTTTTAGTGTAATATAAAGAAGAAAACTTGGAGATAAGAAAATCAATTTGTTGACGTTGAAAACTCTACTTTTTCAACTTAAGTGATTTAAGCCTTGCTTGTCCAAGAGTTGTAACTCTTTAACTTGTAAAACTTGTAAGAAAAGTAATGATAGTCACTATATATACAATGTGTAGTAGAGCTGTAATTTATAAAACAAATTGAGCGTTTTTTGTTGTTATTAAATTAAACAGTCTTTTTATTTTATTTAACAAAGTGTCTGTATTGTTATTTCATTTCAGGATAGAAGGTCTTAGTATAAAGTGTAATCCCGAGTGGTTTTGCTCGTTCGTAATCAAGAGTAACGCTTAGGATTTGTCAGGAAAATATAAGCATGGATAGTGATGAAAATGGTTTGTTATTTTCCTTGCCCAGTTTTTTTGAATTGGTAATCTGAAGAATGAAAATTATTTTCTTTAACTATTATTATTATTATTTAATTCTCAAGGAGTGAACTCCCTTTTTCACTACATTCAATACTATTCAAAACCTGATGGAACATTTGTGTGTGCTCATAAAAGATCCATTGTGGAGATATAATTGTAAGTCCTTTTGAACTCAAAATTGAGGATCGACATCAAAGTAATTCTTGCAAATGTCCTTGTTTATGGCCTTCTCCTCCTCCTTGCTTGCCACAGCGGATTATAGCTGATGCAATGAAAGGTCATGACAACTCAGTTGCTCTTCTACAAAACATTTTTCAATTTGTCAAGGCTACAATCTTTATTTTCGGTGTCTGTTTTTTAACATACCCAAAATGCTCTTGATTTATTTCCTTTATTTCATGAAACGTCATGGTAAATAATCTTCTTGACTTTCAAACATTCTTTGAATTGTCTGGATTACCATTTCATTTTCTATTTCTTTCTTTTTTTTTACTTTTTTTTGGCTTGTTGATTTGAGTCTAAAAAACACGTCCAAGCGGACACAAACAATACTTGCAAAATTATGTGAAGTAAACAAAAACTTGGCTCCTGGGCATAAAAAAACCAAGTATTACTCGGACCTCGTCAAAAATTGGGATTCTCCCGTGTTTTTCAAGCGCATAGATCTAATTATTAATAATGATCCATTCACTGATCCATGGGTCTTCAAAGTGTTCATGAGTATTCTCTTGAAGTAGATTGAGAACTCCACCCCTCTCAAAAGATTCAAATATCCACAACTAATATGCTATCTCTCTGCTTAGGAATCAGGGCTACCATATAACTTATATAATATCTTAAGTGTGTTTGTTTTACGAAAAATAAATGTTTTTTTTTCTAAAACATATTAAACCCAAGAAATTGAGATGGATTGGAGAAGTAGATAAATCTGTTTGGGGGATAAATATTCTTTTAATGTTCTTTAAAGTAATTCAAGTTAACTATTATATGAATATTGGTATAAAAAACGTAAAAAATTATCCGATACACCCGCTATTGTATAATAAAAATGACTTTTTTTCTACCTTTTAAAACTAAGAAAGAAATAACCGAAGAGATATTTTTTTTTATTACAAAAGTTCTTTTTTGTTGCGTCGTTTTTTTTTTTTTTTTACATGGCTATCAAATTAAGCTACATCTCCTCTACTTCAATTATAGGTCAGGCAGTAAACAAGTATCCTGTTTATACTTATACTAGAGATCAAATGTTTTTAATAAGAAAAGTTGTTATGGGTTAGAAAATAGTTTCTTCAGCAATTTATTATAATCGAATGGCAATAAAATTAATCTTGTCAAAATAATTTCATTGAAAGAAAAGGTTTTTTATGAGGATATATAGTTTTATTTAAAGAGCTTTTTTATATTCTTAGGTATTTAAAGCTAAAATGTTATTTTTTTAATGTTATTATTGCTATTATTTACAGTATAAATTTTTTTTTATGACAAATGAAATGTCACTCAGATACAAGAAGATTTCTGTTTTTTATTTTCTACTGTAGGAAAATATACAAAACTTTCCGAAGGATATCAAAGGGGTCAAATCAAATATTGACAGGAGCAAAAGTTGCTGGAAATCTGTAGAGCTTTATATTTCTTGTATAAAAAATAGACAAAACAATTTCAATACAAAATAAATTGTTCTCTAAGAGCCTTTTCCTGTTTTTTCTGATATTAAAAATGGAATTTGATTAAACGTCTAATGTCATTCTTAATTCTAAAATTTGGTTTATTAATAAATAACAAAATGTCAGTCTAAGGTCTTCATGGCCTTGTTTCTAGAGGTAGGAGGAGGGTTGGGCACAAATTAAATGTTCTTTGGGTACAATTTAAGTAAACATTTATTGACCGAGAATAACCCATAATTAAACCAGCTTTTCGTATCTAAACTTATGCAGATCATAAAAGATACCTCATATTTACTTGGATATTTAAGTTTAAAGATCCGAACTAATGCAAATCAGAGAAAATGTAGATCCATCCAATATTTACATGTCTTCAGAGACAATCCCAAATAGTGATTCGAACAGGTTTTTTTTTTTTAAAGCTCGCCCGTTTTTTGGAAGTTCGCCACCCAAAGATTGTATTTGCTGTCCGTTAAGCTGTTTTCATTATTATTTAATTTCTGAGGAGTGAACATCCTTTTCTACTACAAGCAAGCCATCATTGGTATATACGAAACCGGAATGAACCATTTCCATTGCTCATAGAAATATATCATTCAAAGTCATTTTTGTTGAAGTTTATTAAACCAAGTAATGTATGATATCATATTATTTGTCTTTATATGTGTTATATAAATATCAACATATTATCCAATAAAATCAAACATAAAAAAAAAAAATTTTTGTGTACAAGTTGTAACTTGTACACAAAAATTGCCACAAAAAAAATGAAATGACTAATTTTAAAAGAATGATTACATTGCAATAATTAAATATTCCATAGATGATCAATAAATTACTTATGTCATTTTTGGGAATTTTAATACAAATAACTAAATTTATTGTAGCGTTGGTAATTAAAATAACTAATGTTGTAATATATTAATGAATTTTAAAATGAATAAATTGTGACTTGTACAATTTTCTTTTACAAGTTGTAACTTGTGCAGACGTCGCAACTTGTACACAACATATATTTAAAAGGCTTTGTGATCAATTTGTGTATAAAATATGTCATAGAAAGCTTTTATACTTGGCAATCTGAACAGATATTCATATTTTCCAAAGCTTTTATCATTATTATTTAATTCTTGAAGGAAGAAGAAACAAGTTTAAAGTAACAACTATTGTGTGACTCATGCAACACGGAGAAACAGCTGCATGCAGCTGATCTAATGAACTGTCATGATAGTTAATCTACTCTCCTTCTAAATTAATTTCCCTTTCATTTGATAGAAAAATAATTGGATTAGATGAATATTTAGATTTCTCGGTTTGTACGTAAATTAATGAGGCAATGTTTGTCTTGTTTTGTAACTAATTTCTTGTATTTTAATATATCAAAATATTAATTATAGAATTAGTCAATGCTCAAATTTCAATAGACGAACCGGTATAAGTTTCCCAAAATGTCATCTGTTATATTCAAGAGACACCATTATCCTTCTAAACTACAAGGTTCATTCTAAGACTGCCTTCAAATAAATGAAATGACAACTTGTCTCCGTTAAAACATATTACGTCTAGAGTCATGACACATGTACACGCTACAGGGAGGGGATTTTAAATAAGGAAAATTTAAGGGAATGTAAATGACTATTTATTTACGAAAATTAATTGAAAAATTCTTCTGCTCTTACATGAAGGGATGCAATGTGAAAAATGTAATTCAAATCCACCACTTCTAGCTTAACCACACTCTCAAACCTGGCCATGAACCTACCACTTGCTTGATGACGTACTCCTTCTCCATATAGTCCACTTTCTCGAGAATGGAAGCCCGAAAGAAGTAGACAGTGATTTGCGCATGTGTATTGGACTCACTCTCCAAGACAACCCACACACAATAGTGCAGGGAGTTCAGATCCAGATAGCTAGGAGCCCACATTTCTTTTACCCGAAACATGAATGACTTCAAAAAGTTGATTTCGACAAACTGCAGCAACATAAAATCCTAGCATGACACTTGATGTGTTTAGATCAATTCAAGCTCTTTAGTATCAGTAGCTAATGAGTTATTTGAGTCCTTGGATTTGCCCCCAGCACGGAGGCACACAATAATGGTCTTACGACGTTCATATTCGGAGAATATCATAAGGATTTTGTATTTTTTCTTATATAGTTTTGTCAGCTAAATATTACGAACATATATTTATAAACATAGACCTTAGGCTTGACAAGGTAATGAGATTTTAAACTGTTCCGGATTTAAAATCCGAATTCTGTATATTTCCTTGTGTTAAGAACAGAAAGTACTTTTCCAACTTGTCTTGCAATCAACCTATCATTTTGAGAGTTGTAGATCCTGATAGCAATGAAGACCTTACTACCACTTTAGAACTGAATGTGGATAAGGGAGGATTTGAGGAAGGAAAGAAGACGCTTAAAGTGATCTAATATTTTGATTTTATGGTCGTGCTAAAGAAGTGAACACTTTTCTGATGGAAAGAGATGCACAAATAAATAGATAAAAATAAAACCATTATCACAAATTGATTGATTGTGCAATAACATGTTTATAATTAGTTTTACATCTCTTAAAGAGGCAGTATTAATTAAACAGTAATATTTTCATCTCGAAAAATTAATCAAGATATTGACATTGCAGAAATTATTAATTTCTGTTTTGGAGACGTTTTGAATTTTATTTTGACCAGGTACAAATTAAGGTGGACATTGGGATTTGAAAATACAATCAATACTATGTGTACATACTATGGTGTACCATACGTGTTACAGATTATTGAAATTGTATAATATTTGATTTTAATTAGTTTTAATTGTAAAAGAAACGAAAGTCTGTATATAATAATAAAATACCCACAGAGTCATATTTATTTTAACATTATTAAATTATGGGTATTGTGTATAAAGATTTCGCTATTCATGTTAGACGTAATGCAACAGCAGGTTAAAGCTTTGATATTACTATTTTGAATACTATTGGAGGAAAATATTTTGGCCTTCTACTTCACCTGATGTTTTTCACTTGTACTGTTTTTGCACATCATTCTGACTGGATATAGTTTTTATTATTAAATTATTTTGCAACCTCAAAATCCATGCTACGTTCATTCTTTTTGTACTCTGCAGCTCGTATTTTGATTATTTGTGGCATTTTATTGTCAAAATTGAGTCAAAAATCTTGAAAATAGCTTTTATCATGAGCCATAAAAACTGGCTATCTGTTTCAATATATCATACTTTTTTTAGGATAATTTAATTGACACAAAACTCGAGAGGTGGCTTGAAAAGTACTAAAATAATTTGTGTGTGGTCCTCGTCTATGAGAATAATGCCCTGGCGTCTTTTTATCCACCTCTTCAGGGTCTTATTATCCACAGAGAAGTCGTTTGCGATGCAAATCATCATTTTGGTGCGTCCTCCTTGATCTTATTCTTCAAGCTGGACAGGAACTCTAGATCACTCTTTAAATTGTTGTCTCCAATTTTTGCTTTCCTGGATAGATTTTCTCCATCATTCTGAAGCATCACAATGTCCACAATCCTCGCCACCTCAATTTCAGCATCTAGGAGATCTGAGACACTTTGCCTTTTGGCTTTTTGTCCCCTCATGATGACAAGATGGTGAATTTTATTATTGTTTCTTTGGACGCAAATGATGGAAGACTTTTAATGTTAAAAAATAATCACAAAACCTTCCTATATAAATGAGAAAATTAACATTAATTAACAAGTCATGTTTTATTGCCCAACACTGTGTTTTTGAATAAATCAAGAGTTATCAAATGATATATCTAATAATTACATCAGATGAGTGGTTTACAAACTAAAATCAAAACGTAAGGGTCTTCAATAAAGTTTTTTATCAAACTTTATCATGAAAAGTAGCCCAGAACTTAGAGCTGGATTGAATTATTGAGTTGTTTTAATTCTCCCAATAATATATAATAATTAGACATATGGAATTTTATTCAAATTGGATGGGGAAAAAATTAAATTTTCCATAGGATGACCAATAAGCAAATTTTAACTTCTTTATACAAATTATACAGGTGTCAAAAAGTGAGATAAATAACTTACAGTATTTAAGATTTAGATAATGCAATATCTAAATATTCCTTTGATGCTTGGTACACTTGAAATGATAATGTTTTGTACTGTATTCAGGTACTTCATAATTAATAGAAAATTAAAATCATTTTTTTGCCGAGTCGAGTCTCGAGTTTTAGCTTTTGAGTCCAATTCAAATTGTGAGTTTTTAATTGTGTTATCAAGTAGAGCTTCTATGGAAGTTGTATCGAGTCCAAATACAATTCCATGTAATACAGTGGAGTCGATAAATAAAATGCCAGACTTTGACTCCAGAATTTTTAATGTAAACGACTTTGACTGCGACACAGAATCTTTTAAAAATATGTTTTATAGACAATATATGCAATATTGAGTCATTTGAGTCTAGAGACTATAAATATAGATTAAATTGACCCTAACTCTAGTTAGTTAGTATTAATGTCAAGTAAATAATTGTGCCACGTATAAATAAATTGTTTAAAATATAAGATATTTAACAAGATGAATAAATTTATGAAATGAATTAAAAGATTGCAGATAAATTCATAAGTTTCTGATCATAATTTCTGCACTCCTAACCAAAGAACAGTAATACAAACAATATATTACTGTCAAGGTACACTTTATATTGACAACATTGACTATTCGCAAAACTAATTATTGAACTAGCATGGCTAGTGACTACACTCTAAGTAGTATAATAATGTAGACTTTTGAGATGTTCGGGAATTGTAATTGTATCGACAATGGCCATTACTCCTTCGACATGTTAGCCTCTTACATCTTCAACATAGGTCATTAAAACTTCAACACTTGCATCATGAGTGCAGCAAGCCTTTATCTCCATATTACCCTCGATCCCACATTCCAAAGCGGAACAATCTGGAAAAGAAGGCGGCCACATTGACCAATGCCAAAAAACGTCCAAATTCACCTCTCACCACTTTTGAGTTTTAGCAGTCTTGCAGGCTGATGCTGAATTTTGTTGCCCACAATAATCTCTCTGAGGATAGTTTGTTCCAGACAAGGCTTTAGAACCTCGTTCATTACCTACAAATATTCCTCTGCGTTGATTTTTTAGACCCTTTGGGAACCAGTACGAAGGCATTGCCTTGGCATCAGATGACGCCACACTCAACATCATGGCCCCGTCTGGGTGCTTTGTCCTATTGATAGGTGGAACCTATTTGGGATTTGTGGCAAAATAAAAGTTGTTTTGTGCATTTCTGGTCTGGATCACAGTCAAAACTTCCCATCAATGAAGATGTGCACAACATTATAATTTTTCTTTATCCATTGCAGAATAATTTTTCCTTTGGCCACTCTCATTGTTCATTATGGCTTTGGTAATGAGCTGTCAATGCCTTTCATTGAAGCTTTTGAGCTTTAGGCCCCTTCCTGCATTAATTATGGACTTTCCCAGGTCGGACATTGATATTTTAGGGTTCTCATGGATTCTGGGTTTGATCTCAGCCAGCTTAGGTTTTGTTTGCTTCCGATTGTGTCTACCACTACCTTTTTATCTATGAAGACCATTTCCAGATTTGACCATAGCATTGAATTTATAATTAAAAGTTATGGAGTACTTCTCCTTGTCCAGGACCGGCAAAATTGACAAATTGGCTCCTGGAAGGGCTGCGACTCTTTCCCTCTTTGCTTCCATATCTCTAAACTGAAGTTCGATATCAATAAAATTATAAAAAACAAAACCAAGGTATTTACCTGTTCGAAAAGTTGAAAGGATGACAAACCTCATAAAAATATTACTCTATAACTCGAAACTTGAGTGTTCTGACTATTTGAACTTGAATGGAGCTGGTGACCATGTCTATTGACCGAATTAGACAAAATAGGGGCAATGTTCAGCTAATTCTTGCTTTCTAGCATATTTAATGAATATTACTATTGTAAACATCATAAAGGAGACAGACTGACAATAGACCATGTTTGAAATTTATAAAATTAATGTATAAATGAGTTCATTTTCAAGTTTCATGAATCAATAGCTGATAATTGAAATGACTGTTGCTAATATTAAATAGGGTATTTTAAGGGAAATAATTTGTAACTGGTATAATTTGCTTATAAAAATTGCAACATGTACAAATTTGAAACTTATATGACACAAATAAATATTTTATGTTAAATATTATATAAGTTTTGTAAATCCTTAGCACTTTTTAGCGTGCAAGTGTTTTTGTTTTTGCAGCAACCTGAACAGTGATTCATATTTTATAAAGGTTTTATAATTATTCATTTATAACTTGAAAGAGAGCATCTATGTTTAAAAAGAGTGTGTGCTCATGAATCACGGAGAAGAGGAACCCTGAGGATTGGTTGTAGAGTTATAAGCATACGTGAAAATAACATTACCCATTGGCATGTTATTAAAAATGAAACAAAACGAACGTGATAACTGTGACTATTTAGAGAAAGGCTGTCATGAACTTTCATCAGATTAGCTCTGAGTATTTATGAGATGAAAGAAATCAACACAACCCCCGCTCCGCATCTTGTAATGATATAGGGAGGAACTACTTCGATATCGATCCTCAACTATACTCTAAGTCCGAGAAGGACTAATACTTATAACTCATAAGCGTATTTGTCTTTCATTAATGACGAAACAAACGAGTGGTTACACTTTATAGATATATATATATTTCTTCCTTCAAGCTTGGACAAAAATATGAGAACAGCTTTGGAAAATTAAAAAAACAAATGTATATTCAGGTAACAATTATAAAAAACCTCTTCCATTAAAAAAATTATTTCACATATAATTATATGTTCCTGTTGGAATGAGAGTAGAATTGAGGATCAAAAATAGAGTAATTAGTGGCTATGCTTATTTCCTTCATCTCACAACTGCTTGCAGTTAATAGGTATAATAAATGAAACTTAATGCCAGCTAACCTGCTCATCTCGCAAACATTCATTTTCTAATTGTCAGAGTTTCCACGTTAATTTTCTGTTTCTTTGTTTTTAATTTTTTTTTAAATGCTTAAGATATACAACAATACTCAAAAAGTCATTATTGTTCTTCAAAACAAACAAAGTATTTTTACTATTATATGAACATTCTCAAATGTTTTCAAACCACAAACCTTGTAACAAAGTTTGATCGATGAAAGGGGTGAAATATTTTTTTTTTTCTAACAGATCAATTAGGTTTGTGTACAGATATGTTTATATATATGTGGAAAATTTGAAAGTATATTGCTCACCTCACATAGCTTGTTTGAAAGGTTGTCAGGAGTATTGTCTATATTCTTCTATCCAAACAGAATGTACAAGTTGCGGATGCAAATTTGTCAAGTAGATTTGTTTAATCATTGCACATGAAGTGTTTTGATAAACTGATCATTTGTTTGCTGATGTAAACTAACGACTCTTAGCTCTTAATTCATTAAATAAAATTTGACCTAGGATGATAAATGAGTGGACAGTAAGGAATAATTCTACTATTTCTTGATTTACTTAGCACGGATGTCAGAAACAAGAAAAATGCAGAGATTCTTCAGTTGTTGCCAGAATCTTAAGCGTTATTTTTCCGGAGATCAAAGTCAACCACCCTTGACCCACCACCAGTATCTGAAGGCACACTAAGGAGCTCAAGGTTGACGAAAAGAACACCATTACTCCTGTCCACAATAACTTAGGTATGAAGTACTTCATCTGCGTCCCCTTTGACCTCCTCACCACAGCTCTGAAGGAGAAGAGACCCACCAGTTGTCAGAAGCTCCTCAACTACACCCAAAAATATGGTTTAATCGTGAAAAGCTTCAATGATCATAAGATAATCTTTCGTGACTACGTCTAAAAATCATTACAATAATGGCAGGCTTGTAGAGTGAATAAAGAAGGTAAGAGTAAGAAGAACAAAGCCACCCCTCATTCTAATGTAGAGTCCCTCAGCACCTGCATCAAAAGGAGTGGACAGCATATCCACAAGAGAGCACCTTCAAGCACCATATCGAAGTTGTGATAGAGGTTAAAGGGAGCCACATTGACTGACAGTATTCTTCCTACATAAATTTACATCTAAATTCTTTAATAAAATAAAAAGTTATAAGACCTAAATTTTAATCATTTTATTTAGGACTAATTGCCTCTGGACAAGGTATTTAATTTAATTTTTCCGATATTTAATTCAATTTGTTATTAATGAAATAAAGATAAAACCCTATTTTTATTTTGTAAGGGAATGAAGCAGTTATTGTTAGTAAGGAAGCTTATTAATTTACCGGGTGGGTAAAGAAATTAAAACACTTTGTGCAACAACTACAACGATATCTAGTTCTTGACTCAGGTCTCTTATGATAAAAAATAGTTACATATTATTACAAATGTCAAATTAATATTAAAAAAATACATTTTTAACCAATATAACCGCCATTGACCACAATGATTCCCCCAAATTTCTTCCTGAAAGTTTAGTTGTCAGATTTTAAATTTGTATATAAAATAAGGTATGCAAAATTTGTGTTTTTTTTTTCTTCATAAAACGACTTTTTTTAATTTTGAAAAAAAGAAAAGCCAAAAAACAATGCATTTTAGACTACAAATTCGAAACCATGAAAGTGTGTTTTCTATTTCTGGAACATTTTTATAATATTTTTTTTCAATATTTGCAAAAATGAAGCATTAATCAATAGTTTTTTTTAAGGATAATATTCTTCATAAATGTTTGGTTTTTTTTAAGTACGAAAATAATATTGTTAACTATATGTTTATATTTAGAATACCAATCAATGTTTTTACTATTTTTTGCAAAAATTAATGCATTACAGTTTTGTTTTTTTAGCAATTTTGGAAAAGAAATAAAAAATGGACTACTCATCTAGATAATTTTTTTCATTCATATATATTGGTATTTTATTTGAAATTAATATCACAATTTTTTTAAAATTCACAATAATACGTTTCATATAATATACATATAGTTGATAATATTGTAGAGAAAAACGCGTGCAAGGAGGAGGGGGAAAAAAAGACATCCGGTATCATTGTTTAAAATACTGATGTGATTATCATCTGCCTGCTTTATTATGATTTTTGAGGGTATAACGAATGTATTTATTAGCAAAATGTTTAATGAAGATATACTACGTATAATTGACTTCGACGTTTTTTATCCGTTATAGTAGATTTGAAAACGTCATACTCCATGAAATTGTAATTCATTATGAACCTTATTCTCAGAATAATAGCTAATGAAACGACAAAGTAGAGTATTTGAAATATATTTGAAGCTCAAAGTTGAAAAAGAAGGCTTTAATTAAATATAATCTACATACTAAAAAATAAACCATTAAACATTTAAGTTAAATATATAAAATTAAACAATTAAAATCATATAACTATTAATAATAATAAATTATAAATACAGAATATTGAAATAATAGATTGATTCAGATAATTTTTTCTTGTTTTAACATCGGAATTCAGTTAAATATGTCATAACTTTAGGTTGCAATACACAAGCGAGACGTGGAGCTTAATCAAAAGATAATCACCCCTCTTCTTCATGTGGAAGTTGCTATATACAATTGTGCACAGGATAGATATATCTCTACCGATGAGATCTAACTAAATATTAATAATAAAGTAAATGTCAAAATCATAAAATTAGACAATAAATATATTAATAAAAAAATGTTAGAAATAAATTAATCGTAAAGATTTAGAGCAAAAGCTAATTATGTAGTAATGTCCGACGATATTACTCCCTATTAAGAGCATCAAAAAAGATTTTTCCCCGTTATTTAGGTATGCTTATATAACAACATACTATTATCATGAAAGATATACACAATTGTTAATTATAATGCAACACCCAATGTAACTACCCTCGTTGTTGTGACCACAACTGTTTAAGTTGTTTTTGCCTTTTATGAGTTTTCTGAACACCACTTCTTGGAGCCCATCAACCATAGCTAAGCCTTAAGTGATAAAAAAGTAATATTTATTGACCAAGTAATATTGGAAAACCTAATTATCATACCCAAGTCTTAAAGTGAAGTAACTAGTCTCAGACAAACTAGTTGCAAACCATCCAAAGCTACTACCCCCATTGTTGTGACCATTTAAACAGTTGTTTTTGCCCTTTACTGAGTTGTGTATCATAATTCTTGATATGTTTAGCTAAAATAGAATCATATTTTATGGTTAGATTAAAAAAAAAATTGAATACTTACTGTTAGATAGTACAAAATTCAGAGTTCCATTTCGAAATTAGTAAATATTTATATTTTTTACTGATAACTTGATCGTCATTTGGTGTGGATGACTCAAAACATTTTTATATGTATTTCTATATATGACATCAGTACCAACATCCTCCATTAATTTAATGATGGTTCCTCGGTAAGGGATATGTTTACCCTTGTATTTCTCCATAATTTTTTTGAACGTAGATGATTAGCAATGGATAAGGTTATATTACATGCAATAAGCATCGTTGTGAGATCAAAGTTAAAGTCTGACTTGATGTAGTCATCGTCAAATTGATTTTATAGTTGAATATCCATACTCTTGTTATGAGATGAGGATAATGAGTGGCGTGTAATTCTAGACAGGGGACTAAAGGCACATTTATATCGACAAATCCGACAAACCATCTGTTTCTCATCCGGTAAGTATTTTCCAAATTCCTGGGCCTCCATTTTCATAAATCCAGACAGAAGGCGACGTCATTTTGGGGATTTTATTCAGTTCTCTATCGACTATCACCATCTCATATTATATTAATATTGAATAATAAAGGCGGAAATGATAACGTTCATGATTGATAGAAGAAGATGTATATTATTTAATCAATGATGCCATAAGTAATTCTTCTTTTCTCCTCGCACGCTTTTCTATTCTTACCAAAATTATCACCCTTAAATATACAGACGCCCTATTTATTGTCTGTAAGAATACCCTAATATAATCTATATTTTAAATTAATGTTAGGCATTATAGATCGAAAAAAATAACACTCAAAAAATTCTTAAATTCCTTTTTGTATCTAAAATCAATACATGGTGGGAAGTATAATTGTATAAAACTAGCTGTTGTATCTGGAATTACCAAAATTATTAGGCGTCTTCAAACAAATATTATTTCCCTAATAATTTAGAAGATAATTCCCCAAGAAGTCCACAGTGTTATTGTACATTTTTCACACGTATTTTCAAACTCAAAACTTTAATATTATCATCTGAAGAATGATAATATAAAAACCATCCTTGAAGTTGCCCACAACTACTAAAACAAACTCGTACCTAAAAAAATGCTTCGGATTTAAAACCAAATATAAATGAGATGTAATTATTTTTTCTTTTCTATTTTAACATGAAGTGATGAGTGTATTCACGTTCGTTGCTAAACCTCATATAAATTCTTATTTAGTATGTTTTTATTATCTGGTTCCTTTTTTAAAATGATACACTAGGTTATAACTACACTCGCTCTCTGTAAGTAATAAATCCATCTGTAGACAAATAAATTAAAAAGAAAGGCTGACAAATTTTACTTTATAATGATACCAGGTGGTCCATTGAAATCTGAACACTTACTAATTAAATAATTGAAAAAGGTTAAGGGATTGAAATAAATGCATAAGGAACCACCATCTACGTTGTCAGTAAGTCCGAAACGTTGGAAAGGAAGAAGGGATTTGCCAAAAAGGCAAAACTGGAGCTTGAGGTGTTAAATAAAATAGGGGAGGCCAATCCCCTCTAGTACATGAGGCCCATGTACTAAAGATCTCAGATTTCATGAAAGGTTGTCCAGAGCTATCAAAAAAGTATGTAGAAAGAGCATTTTGACGGTGGAGAGGCCAATTTTGACACAAATAATGAAAGAAACTCATCTTTTCCGTAATAATACACTTTTGAAAGAGTCTTTTGATCTTTTTGATCACTTTTGGACACCAATCATCCCTCATGCCAACCCTCGACTACGAGTGTCAAGGAGAAGGCATGCTGTCTCCTCAAAACCACTGTCAGCCAGCACTTGGGCGCCATGAAAGAAGACTACATCTGCAGTTGATGCCAGGCCTTCCACCGTATGGAATAGCTACGTTAATGATTAAGAGAGCTCAGACAAACATCTATTTATTGTTTAAATTTTGTAGAAAATCTATTGATAATTAATAAATTAAATCTTGTTGTTTTTTAATATTCAAAGTGTTCTTATATTTTAATGGAAAACTTGGTAGATCCTAATTGTTGAATTGTGATTGAATGGCTCTTGTTTTAAGAAACATATAATTGAATGTTTCTTAAATGTAATTTTTTAATTTTTTTTTCTTGTTATTGTTCAAATAATGAGAAAATTGCGTCAAGAACCATAAATTTCATATCATTTAAATTTATTTCCGTATTTGGTTCAACAAAAATGCATTTATTTTATTTTTTATGCCAAATATAGTATTGATAGAGTGTATTTAAAATAATTTTATCATACACTTTGATTTGAAAGTCCTTTGTGTAAATATTTGGCAAGTATGAAGAATCAAGAAATTATTAATGTTTACATAATTTACGTCATTAAACAGGGTATTATCACACTAACAAACAAACATCAATGTATTTGTGGTCAGCTATTTATGTTTTCAGTGCCTTGAAAGTTAACTGGTTGAATGAGTTCTTCTTTAGCTGTGAAAAATTCCCAACAACTATAGAATATTAATAAGATAGTTTGGAAAAATTGGCTAATTGCTACTGACATTTTATTCTCTTGGGAAGAAAGATTACAAAATACTATAAATTGTAGTCATGTAAGAATAATATTATGTTACAGTTGAAAGTTTATCGGCCCATGTCTTTATTCATTATGAATACTGTAGAGTAAGGACCCAAAACTTGCAGTAGCGTACACTGGGTTAATCTGGACTACCTTTTCCTGCATCTTGGTCAATAAGGGAAGCCAGTTTTAAATGTTATTTACATGTTATAATAATACAATATAAAAAAACCATTGGATGTGTTTCCCATTTTCTCCAAATACTCTATTGATACGAGGCCTAAAGGATTAGTAGGCCTCGACCACGTCTGTGGGGACTTCGTCTAAGACTTGATGACAGAGGCCTTCAAGGAGTGGATGCATTTGCGTGAATGGCTGAAACCTTCCTCTCTAAAGGAAGTATTCTATGGAATGAATATAAGGGAGTAAGAGGTCCAGGAGTGGGGATGCCACCTTCTTTTCTTTCAACAATTTTTTGGCTATTCGGGCCTTATGAGAGGGGGCTAAGTATTGTTGAAACAGAAAATAGACTCCCTTGGCCTTAGCTTTCACCCAAAGTATCAATTTGTCAGAAAGGAGTTTATAGAAGATTAGGGACAATACACTGCCATTTCTCCCAATGGTCCAAAGGATCATAATACACACGGGAAACTGTGTTTTAAAGAGATGGGGACATGAGTTATATTTGTGGTAAACCAGCTGTCATTGTGGATGTTGTAAGATCTGTCGACAACCTATTGTTTCTCATCCAAATAAAATATGACTCTGTTGTCATGAGACTTCAAATCGTTTAGCATTTTTCTTCCGTTGGCAGCCCAGGTTATATTCCTTTTGTTGGTACGGATATGTATTTTATAGAGGCAGTATGATTTCATCATCATGTCAGTGTTTATGTTCCTGAACATTGCTACACGGCTTACTTGGACCTTTGTGGCAACATCATTAATTGAAGTACTAGGAAATGGCTTCAATGAACGCTTCGGGCCTACGAGGAATATTAGAGTTCGTTTTTTATCCCTCCAGGAAATGTGGGCTTTTCTAATAAATGCCCTCTATTCTTTCAATCGGTTGGAAACGTCGTAGACCATGCTTTTTGGACATCTAAGCATCGATATACGTTTGGCTGTGTCCAAGAAAATTCAATGATGCTGTCAACAACATCAATAAGTATATTGCAGCCCTATACTGTCAAGAAGTTTTGTAGCAACAATACAGCTGACTTCTAGTTTGTCTTTATGTGACCCTCTTCCAGCCATGACCTTCACCTCATTGACCTTGGAGTATGTGGTGTCTTGGAGAAGAATGTCTGCCTCATCTCACATCCAATTTTAGATTTGCTCTGAGCTGTGATCATTACATTCTACTAAGCCATAGACAAGACCCTCATCGTCAAGTTCTTCAAAACTGTTCAACGGCATATTGAAGCAGTTATTACTTGTAAAAAAGACATATTAAATAAGAAATATAGCATTTAAACATATGATCAATTAGTTTTTAGTTGTTCTTTCTTGATTTAATAAAAATCAGGGGTTTCGTATTATATTCATGTTACACTCTGTATATTTAGAGTTACATAAAGTATTAAATTAAGTCTTTGTGTAACTTTAAGTACAAGAATATTTGCTCATAATTTCAAGACGAAGTGTTGAATTAAAAAAGGTAAACTAACTTTATATATAAAAATATATTGTTTGACATAGTTTGCAAATACTTTTTGCGTTAAGGTAATTTTTACTCTCATATTGTAGAAATTCCATCCGAGCCAAATTTATAAAAGGAATAAAGTAAACGCTTAGAGAATTGATAAATTGGATATTAACTTACGACTTTTTAAAAATTTAAATTGTTTCCCTTGAATATTGGAAACCGATGTTATGAGACTAAAATAACGTTTTTTGCAACTTTTTTAAATATACTTTTATATGATTTGAGTAAACTCTAGAAATACTTAATCATTAGAATATAATTAATCATAACTTATAACTATCCAGGTTTTGAAGACTCGGTAAAACCTTTAACAAGTACTAACTTGAAGGGCAATCTAGATCAAATGTACAGAGATTATGATACTACACCCCAGACTTATCTGAATTTTCAGTTTCATCATTTTACAAAAATACATTTCTTAAAATTGATTTTCATCTGATCACTGGGATCCCTTTGGTTACATTTTAAACTTAACCCTAAGTGTTTATCATTCAAACTTAACCAATTAAACGTACGTTTTAACAATTTGTAAAAAAAAATACAATGTAACCATTGATGTTATAAACAGTCCAAGTGTTAAAATAAGTTTGTAATGGTTTAATCATTAATCTTATCTTTTGCTGTTTTATTTTCTGGCGATGAACATTCTCAAGTTGAATTTGATTTTTTTATAGTTTGGGTGAAACATACTGCATGAGGACCAAAAACTTACATGACTTAATAACGAAAAATGTTACTTTTATGGAATCAATTTATAACAGATTTAAATACAATCTTTAGATAAATGTTTAATTCAATATGTCCTTCTTCATAAGAAAGCGTTGACACACCAGCCAACATATTTGCGGCTCTTGATGATAGAGGCCATGTAGATTTCTGTCATGAAGGCAGCTTGAAGGTAATCCAAATTTGGATGAGAGTTACGGTAAACTTTCTTCTCCATGATGTTATATACTGCAAAGTCCAGGACGTTAAGGTCAGGGATGGAGACAGGCCAGAATCAGCCATATTGTTGCCGCAAAGGTTTTGGTTCTGTTTGGCTGTATAGGAAAGTGCATTCTTTAATGCACTACTCGATGTTGTAGGCAGTCAGGATGGAGATGCACACTGTATCTGCCACCTTCTTAGCCCTGACACTGGTACGGAGGAATTCGTGGATGCTTTGCCTTTTTTGTAATTGCTATGACATTTTTTACACTTAGAAACGTGGTATAAATACAAAACATGCGTAATGAAACCTCATAATTAAATATATTGGGATTGCGACTAAATCCGACCTCAAGCTTATGGTGCACAGTATGTATCTAAAGATCAACTCCTTCGTTCTTGGTGAAACTTTACACACTTTAAATCTTCACAATCTCTACCCAAATGTTATTTTGTTTCACATATCCAACCTACCAAAAAAAACGCCTTAAGTATAATATTGATTGAATATGTATCAAACTGCAACTTTTTTTGCATCTCCAATAACTCTATCAGTTAGTATGAGTAAATATTAATATGATAATGCACCATCAAACAGGCTAAGTAGGTAATTACTAATTAGAAAAAAAAGTCCAATAATCTTTTTTCCCCTCGTTATTTTATATTTATTAAAAGTTTTTAAATTAATAAAGTTATTTTTAAGCCACAAAACATAATGGAAGAATTAAGGGTTAATATTTATAGATCTTAAGTTCTTGCAGAAACTATTTGATTAACCCCCCTGAAAAGGGGTCAGATCAGGTTTGTGTCGATAGTGGTAGATAAACAAGCCTTAAACTTCACCAATTTGTCCACAAAATCTGTACAAAAATACTTATTTTGTGAAACAAGCATAACTTATAATGATGTTATTGATTCTTACAATTTCCATACAGACATGGCTTTCTCAAAAATTCATTTATTTACCAAATACTTATTGATACAATGAATTAAGATGTTGATTTGAGTTACAGATTATGTAATGGATGAGACTTTTTGACATTCACAGGAAAAAGGATTATTTTTCACAAAGTTTTTTAGAAGACAAAGTGAAAAGAAGTCTTTCAAAACATTTTTGCAAAAAACAATAATAATTCTTTATTGCGAATATTGTTATTAATTTATTATTTTGCAAAGAATATTATGTAAACTTTTATTTCGGGCGATTTATTTTTTGCAATTCTCTCTGTTCCCTTTTTTATTTATTTGAAAGTTATTCAAAGTTAGCAAACATGAAAGGCAATAAATCAAGGGAAATGAAGGTCCACTCTGTAAAACTTTAGCAGAGTTGATGTTGTACAAGAGGATGAAGTTTGCAATATTATTATTTTTTTGCTACATATTGCTAATTTCAAAAGTAAAGTAATATTTTACACTGTTTTTCTTTTTACTCGATATATTTTTTTTTTTGGTTAAACATAAACTATATGTCACTATGTCAAATCGCAATAGTTATTTTGTACAACCTAGAGATAATAATTAGAGACTTAAGACTTGTGTTTTGACTTGTTTTCATAATCAAAAACTGTAATTTTGACTTTTACACGTAAACAGAGCCGTCATAGAGGTGCCAACCCTGCCCAACACGATGCTTTCTCAAACAACTTAAATATAAATATAAACCTTATTTAAGCTTTTGTTGTCCTACACTACGTGGTTCTTTGTAGCCATGATTCTAACCCCAAACCCCGACCCTCTCATGTAGACTTACGCAGTTCGGTTTGTACTTTTTAAATAAACGACTTGATTATAATATTTTCCACTTTCTTAGAAAATAAATTGAAGGAAAGTTTTGATCTTATTTTTAGATGACTTTATCTTTTTTTGAAAAGGACAAGCCCTCTATTGGCCTTTGCCAGTGGTATGTTTTTACAAAAAAAAAATATTTCTTAACTTTCATATAAAGTAAAAATTATTGAATTATTTTTAATTCTGTTTTTATTTTTTTTTCAAATTTTGTCTCATGTTCCCAATGACGCTATTAAAGCAATTTTGGAACATTATTTTGGCGGTAAAGTATAATACCTGTAATTTGAATGGTTGTTATGCAATCTGAGTTCAATCCCTCTCTTCTGATATAAAAAGAGGAACATCAAAGATATTTTATTTGTCAAGATGCATCATTTATGAAGAGCAGTAGTGAGTCTTCATTGTAATGGCAAATCATCCCTTCAAATTTATCAGGATTTGAGACCTTCAATCAGTCTCAGTTCTGTTAAATATTGCGTTAAAAAGATTTGAAAGACTGGAAACTTTGATGATACACAAAGAAGTGAACGCCCAAGTTCCGCTCAGCCCCGAATAACATTTGGAAAGTTAAATTAAAAATATCCAGAAACCACAACAGATCAATGGCAAAAATGGCTAAGGAAATCATCGTTTCAAGGACTTCGATGAATTGAATCTTATATAAGGACTTAGGAATAATTTTTCTGAAATTTTGTTCCATTCATAATCTCACGGAAGATGCACGGATAAAACGAATTCAAAGAAGTAAAACGGTATTAGAACTTTGCACGCGAAGAGGAGATATTGTCCTTTCGGATGAGAAGAAATGGTACCTTCATCAAAAATTCAACTGTCAAATGACCAAATCTTGCCCTCATCATCAAAAGATGTATCTTTAGACCAAAGAACAATTCCGAAACGGGTTAATCGTCGATCCCTTTTGGTTTAAGAAGGGATTTTATATAAAGGATATAAGCTCCCTATGGTTTTTATTCTGGAGGGCCTCTTTATGTAGACGGGTGACTACAATTAAAATGTTTTGGAGTCTGTAGTCCTTCTGAGGTATAAATGTAATTAATCTAAAACGATAAAGGGGACCTTTCAGCAAAATGGATCTCCAATACATACCAACTTTCAATGCCAAGAGTGACTTAAACAAAATATTTCTTTTTTGGGAAAAATCTATGTGGCCCCTTCCACTTCAGATCTTAACCCCCTTTACTACTTCATGAAGAGTTATCTCGAGTCGAAGGTAAAAACTCGTCAATATTTAAATTTGGAAGATCTCCGTGCCTCAATTCCGATGGAATGGGCGAATCTTCCCAAATCTATGGTGCGTACAGCATGTGAAGCATTTCAATCACGTCGAAGGGAGGTAGTCGAGAAAAGAAGCAGCTACGTTGAATAATTTATAAAAATATGGAATAACATTTTATAAATTTATTTAATTCTAATGTTTGTCTCTCCGATCATTCTATCAGTAAATATATAAAAATTAAAAATTATGGTAATTCCTGTTTATATGTTTAACTTGAAAAATAACTCAACTTACCAATAAAAAACTCTGTCACAGTCCTGTCCTTTCCTAGAATGGGAAGTTTCCCTTCTTGTATATAAATCTTGTTAGGGTACTTCTCGACAGTTACGGCTTGTTAAACAATCTGGACTAGAAAGTTAAGACTAAGGATTATACTAGACTTTATACCTTTTTCAAAAAAATTAACACTTACATTTTCTTTTCTAATTGGTAATTACTAGACATAATTACATTTCTGTATCAAAAGCAAAAATGTGATTCGGATACAGAATCATCAGAAATAATGACACGGAAAGACGGTACAGACTAAAGTAAATGGAAGTCCGTATAAAATCTACAAATATAACATTTTATCCATGTATGTGTGAGTCCTTTATGGGTTCCCATACTGTTGAACTTAGGCGACTGAAATTTTGCATAGGCTACACTTTTTAACCTGGCCAAGTTATAAGGCCTCTCAAAGAACAATTATACGAATAACAGTTTTTATAAATTTATTCAAAATTGGTGAAAATTAAAATTTCGTTTTTGTCAGGTGCAAATAAAAAAAATAAACTTCCAATGAAATATTGGATTTGAAAATTATGTCAAGTTTGTTAAAATTTGTCTGCATATTCGTTTGTATATATTTTGTCTGCATATTCGTTTGTATATAAATTAAACTCATATAAATGAGTGGCAAATGACGAAAAAAAAAAAAATTAGGTTTTGTATCTCTTTACAATGCCAATAAATGAATGCTATTTTCTACTTTTTTTTTGAAAAATATATTAAAAAAAAAAAAAAAAAAATCTTCTCTTTCAATTGAGCAATTTTTTCATAAAAATAAAAAAATGGACTTTTTATCCAAACAATTTTTTTGATACATATATGTTTTTATGTTATTATAAATATATAACACATTTAAAAAAAAAAATCATAATAAAACATAAATTATCATAGTTGCTTGCGCCAAAGGAGTAACAACATTAAGAAGAAATATTATTGACCATTGTTAATGCGATTTTGCACTCTCCCTTGTCCCAAGCAACGTTGGGAACACCTTTGTTAATTATAAAATAAAGAGAAGTCTATTACCTTTCAAAAAGACGGCTTTAAGTGTGAGTAACTCGCGTTGTATAAGTGCAAACAGTTTATGGTATATGTTGATAGAAATATAAGTTTTTGTACAAAAAACTTATGATATAGTTTTGTGATTGTTTGACTCAGTCTTGTTTGAGTGTTTGTTAAATATAAAAACCAGCAAGGAGAAAATACGCCATATTTCACAGTTTTTCTTTTAACAAGGCGAAAATGCAAGCCATGCGGCTAAAAATGTGAAAAATGCTTATAAATCTGATACTGTAATAACTAATTGCCGGATATTTTAATGTTGTCGACACTGTTCTGGGAATTTTGATGTCAAAAATGCATGACGCCCGGGAAGGCCAATTGTAGAAAATGTCTATAAATTTTTTTTTAATACACCCTATTATATACAAGGTAACCCATAAGTCTTAGGACAACTTCAACAGCCAGGAAAGTACAAAAATATTTATTTTATATATATATGAAGTTGATTTTGATTGATTATTTCAATGGATTTTTTAATTTTCTTATAGAATATTGAATAAATACGCAATGTAAGATTGCATGATCAAATGTTCCGAAAAAAAAATCAATTTAAATAATGGAAATATGTAATCAATATTTTAAAGGGAAGGAGATTAAATATAACTTATGTATGCTTCATATCCAATGTATTTGATAAGTATTTAATGAATAAATGGAAGTCATTTAGTCGTCTTATTAACAGAAATATGAACACATACTTATTCAATAGTTAATGAAGGCTGAGGAATTTAAATAAATTCATATTTCGATATGTTTAACAATAAACAATTAATTACAAAACAAAACAAACTTTATTTGTCTAGCTCACGTACAAGTCAAAGAAATGACATTGAATCACCCTAGCTCATGGACAACTCGATTGGAAGAAATGAATCTCTTGAACTCAAAGTACATAGGTTTGTCCCAAAGTGATTCATAGCGAAAGAAGCATAACTTATATATATATGGGCCTCACACAAGATTCCTAGATAATTGGAGTCATAGTAATACTATTATTTTTAATTACAATTTATCAGTGCATCTCTATGTAACCAATTAAAGGAACATTAAAAAAATGACACTTAACGTGATCGATAAATTTCAATTCGCACACTCCGAGCAGTTGGGTTTCTCCAGGATCACAGGAAGGCTTTGTAAAAAAGGCCAAAATGGACCTGGTTGAGTTAAAGAAAACAGACTAGGCTAATTACCTCAAGTCCATACGGGTCCATCCCTGAGATTTTGGGTTTTTTGTACCAGACTGTACAGATAAATATAAAAATGTGATTTTGAAAGAGCCTTGTGATGGTGGAGAGGCCACTTTTGACACCAGTAATGAAAGAAGCCCATCTCTTCCATTCCAAGAATATTTTCCATGAGTTTTGAACGAGTTTTTTACCCCCCTACATCTATGATGCCAACCCCCCTTAGTACACTTTTTAAAGTGTATGTCAAGAAGAAGAAAACATATAGTGTCTGTCATTTAAAGAACGAAGCCCTCAAAGCCAATGTCAGTCACCACTGGGCCGCGCTGACATAGGACACAGTGGGTGACAGGTCTTCAACTACCACCTAGAAGCCATCATTGCTGCTTAAGGTGGTTACATTAATGATTAGAAGAGCCCGAACTCACATCTATTTATAGTATTAATTTTGTTGAAATTCTATGGTTAATAAATAAATTGTCTTATTGAAGTTTAAAATTCAAAGTGTTGAGATTCAAATGGACCAATGCTTATTTATTAAGAACTGAAATTGATTGAATAGTCTAAATGTGTATATCTAAGACGATGACATACATACACGTCGAAATTGTACAACTTATGCATAATTACTGAGTATATAAAAATATTTACGTACTTGAATGTATTGATGACAAAGTGGATTTTATATAGCATGAATAATTCATCTACATACTGGGCGTTACAATACCTGGTCTACCTGTCACTTGCTTTATGAAATGCTTATATTACCTGTGGTATAAATGATTATCCCTAACTCAAAATGGATTAGGAATGAAAGGATAGATTGATAGCCTATTACTCATAGTAGTATCCATCTTCATTCATTTAATTAAACAAAACGCTGTCAATATTTACATATAATATAAAATACTATAAGACGGACTTTCATCTTTCATTTTCTCAATTAGTTCTTTTTGTCAAATTAGCTAATTCATTATATTAAATTATAATTTAATATTCAATTTGTTACCCCTCAAAAATTAAACGGAAAAAAGTATGATAAATTGTCAAAAACATAAATCATGCAAATTAATATATTTTAAATTAACAGAATGTTGTTATAATTAAAATAACTATTAGTATGCATTGTTTACTGCTAAAACCATTCAAGGCTTTGAAAATACCTTGGTTTGAGAACTCCCTACCAATAATTCTATTGCTTTTATAAAATTTAAATAATTGGAATAGATTTTTACTGCAGAAACTGATCGTTCAAAGTCGCTCACAGGATGGCCTATGAGTGTTACAAAATCGGTTTTTGGACAGTATAGATTTATTAATTTTTTTAATGAAAATTTGCTGAATGACATTTCGGTTAAGGACAATTTGCCAAAGGACTATTTGGAACATTAAATATAAATATATTTAATTTATTGATTTATTCAATTGTATATTTTCATTCAATTTAAAATGATAGTTATATACATAGGTATTAGACAAATACTATATAGATCATATGCATAAATTATTCAGTGTTCGTTTACAGAAAGATATTTTTTATTGATTGATTATCCTTATATAAACACAAAGTGTATCAAGTTCGAATGCAGTTCGAATATTTACCCATGTAGTACTTTAAAATAAAAATGCTCTTGGTTGATATTAAGTTTTTATGTCAATATATAAGTATTTTCTAATAAAAATTATCCACTATTTCGAAAATTAATTAAATGATTACGGAGTAATGATTTGCACTTCTTCCATAGGAGTTGCTGTTGTGCATGTTTATTAATTATATATTTGAAGCACTACAACTTTAAAGATTCTAAACATTCTAAACACATACTACTGTGTGGTGTTTATACAATGATAATTCAAATGAATTAAAAAAAAACACAATCGCATATATCAATTTATTAAAAATTATTTTTGGGAGGAATGTTCAAAATAGCCCTTTACCGAAATGTTTGCTTGGCAAATTGTACTTTGGCAATATGTACACTTGCTGAATTTTCATTCAACAAAAATGTTTTCAGCCAATTGTCCTAGAACCGCCTATTACAAGGCCTATCATTTCCGTTCGAAAACGTTTGGCCATAATTTCGACTTCATATCTGTGAAAATCTATTCACAAACCAACACTGGCTTGTTTATTTAGAAATAAATATTTGAGTATACATCGTCTACCCAAACTTTTGGATCCAAATACAACACCAAAATTAGGTGGATACTTGTTTCAAATTTTGGATTTGATCCATAGACCAGATTACTGCTACATTTTTATGTTTAGAATATTTTTGGATAATACACGTTAAATTAAACCTTACCGAGATCCACAATCACATGCACCAAGATTTTTCATTTTACCTTGCCTGGCAACTTATAAAAGGTTAAAATGTAAGCATAATTATAAAATGTATAATTCTACATAGTTTTTTGACCTACTTATACAATTTTTCAACTTGTTTACTTTTTATTAATAGAAGATCAAGTAAAGTAAAGTGTTTATTCTAACATCTTTTTTTTTTACAAAATATATTACAAATAACATTTTTCATTTTTCAATTAATGATAAGGGCACAGGAAACAAGATTAACCAAATAGTCCTAATGAACTGTATCATCAAATAACAGGGGATTTTTTTTCTCATTCGTTTGTAACGTTGGATTTTCGAGAAATGTGTGAAAAGGTATATTATGTTCCAATCACCTACAATGAATTGACCCCAAGAGCTCTCATTTTACAACTAACTTTATTCTAGAATAATACATATGTACATCATTTAAAATGTTTTATATTTACAGGAAGATAATACTCTTAGATAAATTAACTCGATACATATCTAATATTACACCATCTCCTTCCTTAATTTGAAACTCTTTCGAATTCTCTCAGCTCTTCTTACTCCAAGCTCACTTTCATTTTTATCTTCACTCCCACATTCCATTACCCCCTTTTTAATTATTAGGAAACGTCTATTTCTCCATAACCTTTGTCCTGAATCCAATTCTACTTGATATTTTCGATTATTTCCTTTACTCAAACAGATCTGCTTACGTATTTTCGAAAGGTCTTATCGGAATTGGATCTCTCATCACTGTCTCCCTCCAATAATTAGTAACTTTTCACTACATTTTTTACATGATTGTACTATTCTTTCAATATCTTTATTCATTCAAGGCGAATATACCGTCTACCTCGCTCCTCTCTTCGTTCTCTCGATTTCTTGATGTGCACAATGTAACCTCTGAAGAACATCCCGCCACTTATTTCTTGGAATTAACAGGCTATCCTTAAAAATAATAAGACCATCTTCTATACTCAATTCATGTAATATTTTCACGAATGATACAATTGGCAAAGTCAAGGGGCCCTTCCTCAAGGATAAAGAAGGTCAACATTAAGGCAACCATATCTTTGCTACAAAAAATTAGGTTGTTTTTTTGTTGTATGGAATTTTATGGGCTGCCATGGACTTTTGGAAGCAGTAGGCAGGTCGGATGGAGATAAAACAGTCTCTGCAGCTTTCTTGCAACTGACAACAGCCCACCTGGGTTTTTTTTTTCGCTCTGACATTTTTACATTTAGACACATGAGATAAAAATATAACTTTTTTATCTTTGCTTAGGTGTCCTGTGGCAATAACGTGAAATTAAAAAAAAAATATACTACTGTAGGTGTTTGTCACTGATTTTGTGGATCGAAGTAATATAATAGAAATCCGAGTTTTTGTTTGAAACAATATGCAATTATTAGCATCAACTTGAATACAGAGCTATTATCAATTTTAATAGCTTGATATAAATGGGGGAATGTTGCTTTGTACTGATTAGAAAGTAAATTTATTTTATGCTTCATTTTAATCTTTGTAGTATTTCAATTATTTAATCTGATTTTTACGAATTTTTAGATTGAATCTTTTGATTATTTTTACCATTTTTATTACTTTGAGTTAAGTCTTGAAAATCAAAAAAATTAATAATTGTACCTATACAAATTTAAAGTATGTTACTCTTTGCAAACATTTATGGTTATTTCAAACATTTGCTAATATTTTATAGGTGGTGATATAATTCTCATAAAATGGGATTTTAAGGATTAAAAACCACTATAGTTTAAAGATTTGGCTTGCATAGGAGTAACATCATACACTTTTCTTTCTAGCTACACATCGAAAATAGGGTCTGTTGCATCGGTCACCAGAACGTAGAGGCCATGAAGGCTTTTGTTGGCGAGTTGTAGCTGCGCCATGTACCCAAACTTAATTTCCAATTCATACAACTTTTGTATTAAAAGACCTGTGGCCATCTTTGAGCCAATGACGACCGAATAAAATAAATAAATGTACTAGAAAAAAATTTATAAATATTTTTGGAAAAATGTATAATAAAAGAATGATTGACAATTTTGTTTTTTCTTTTAAAATGCTTAAGTTTCGATTCGCTATATTAAAACTTTTACTCAACTTTACCTATGAATTGTTTAAAAAGTCCATATGGATTAGTATATTTCCTTCTTTTAGAATTACCCTGGTGCAAATCCACACACATTGAGGTCAAGAGAAAAAATCCTGTTGAGCGGGTTGTGTGTTATGTAAATGTTAAACTAATGAATTTCTTTAAACAGGATATTACCGGCTTTTTATTATTTTTTTTTCCTACTTAAAATATTTGCTTTAGGCTTATTTTAAGAATAATGAGGAAGTCTACAGTAGGATGGTGGAGTTTGGTACATATTGCAATTATATCTTAGTTTTTCAACATTATTATATATAAAAACCAAGGATCTCGTTTAACCGACACTTTTTTTTCGTGAATCTATGAATTTTTCATTCTCACTGAATATTTAGATGATAAATTTATTTTTTCCCGTAATATTTATGTTGTTGTTGTGGAGTTTTTGTCTGTTTGCTTTCCCTTGGATATCATCCAGAATATTGGTTTTCCAGAAAAAGAAAGTAACACCGTTCTGTTTCCTTAAGTCAACAGAGACATATTTAAAAACGCGAGAAGAAAGTGTTTGAATACTCAGCTCAAGTGTAAGTAAAAGCAATATATCTTAACTATTCAAGACAAGATGAAACCATTCTGTGAAACTCAACTTTCATCTTTGACCCAAATTAAAGTTGCTGTGCATTCCTTACAGTAGTTTGCCATATTTTTGCAATGCTCTTTTTTTTTAAATTCAGGTCTGAAGTTATCGTGTGCCATGCCTGGAATCTATTTCAGTAAAATAGTTTCTTTCCTCGTGACTTTATACATGTCACAGTCTACTCTTAGATAACTTGACAGTTTGCCATTCAGATCATTTTTGTTCAAGGTCTTGTTTATTGCGTTGTAAATAGCAACGACGACCAAAAAGAAGTATATCTTGTATAAATATTTCTTGAATGTTTTCTGAGCATCCACCATTTGCTAAAATTGGTAATAAATAGCTGATATCATTTCTTCTTTGAAGATCATTTATTAAATTAGAGTCGATCAAATTGTTAACAGAATTTAGCATTCTCTCAAAAAAGATGCTTCTTATTATGAATGTAATAAGAAGCGAAATTATCAGTCTACGAAATAAATTCTTCCATCTCCTTTCGCATTAGTGTATAGCACATACGAGATTCATATTCAGAAATGTGATGAGTTGTCTCTGGTGTTGCTTGCAGTGTTGAACAACCTTTCTTTTATTTGGAGTAATGTGTTGTAAACAGTTTATTGGTACTTTCAATAAGCAATTTCAACATATCGAAGACCTCTCTTTCTGATGTCCTTCATCGAGAATCCATCCATCCAGGTAGTGTTCAAACACTTCTATTGAATCCTGAAATCTTCTGTCTTAACATTCACATGGTATAGTTCTTTTCGAGTTATTGAAATTAGTTTGAAGGTATCCTTAAGTTGGACAACATCCCCAAGCATGTTGTCGAGGTGAGGCCTGATTATATTCATTGATTTGCTCCGATCAGTAAACATTATGTTTTTTTTCAGAGTATGAGAAAATAAGCAAGGATATGATAATTTAATAACGAAGTTTCGTCACATAAAAAGTTGTCTTTAAAAGCTTAACTAAGTACTTCATAATACTAAAGAATTACTCCAGGGAACCTCGTGACTCCAACTAGCGATATAAATCCATCACATATATAACCAATCCACTAGATTACCGACTGCACCATAAACTATTCCGAGGGTAATGAAATAGATTGAATGAAGAGACGATATGTAACTTTATTATATGAAAGACATGAATGTATGTGAGTTTTAAAATCCGTAACTTTAAAAAAAAAACTAAGCCTGGACTCCTTGAGATAATGATACAATCAAGAACGAAAGAAATATATGTATAAATTTATGCATAAGCATATAATTTATTCTTTCATTTTTAAATATAAAATATTTACTTTAGCTTAATTTAAAATGATATAAAATTACATTAGCATTTAATTTATTTTGACTCTGTTCTTTTATACTTTATGGGCGCATTGATGAAAAGGGATCCTTTTTAGTGTAATTATTATTATTATTATTTTTTTGATTGAATCAAAAAACTTGGTGGATCTCTGTAGAAAATTTCTAAATACGCGCACAAAAAAAATATAATGTATCCATTCATGGACTCAGACAAAAAAAAATGGTTCCTGTATCCACTGTGTCCACGTACTCATTATTTCTAAATGAGTCACTCCCATATCCAACGAAAAGGACATGTTCCCTCAGTGAATGAGAAAACGAAGAAGCAGATACTTATTCTACAGGTACTCAAGGATTCAAGGTAGTAAGGAGGGGCTGGAAAGGAATATTCTCGTGGTGTATGGTGTGAGGCTTGACGTCCAAGACTGTCATATAACGACATGGAGCTCGACTTAACACTGCAGAAAAATTGAGAGTTTGGTTTTGAGCGTCCTCTCAATTCTCAATGCGAACCGGGGTAGGGGAAACGGGATCCAATACGGTTTCAAGAAATTTATGGAGCAATCCATCCGTATTCTAGGATATTTGACGGATGATGGAGCCAGGTTTGAAGTGGAAAAATGGAGGGGCGGAAGTGTAGAGGGATGAAAAGATGGATAGGGGGAAAAATACGTTATGGAAATGTGTTAACTTAACATTTATTGTTGTTTGTTTTATAAATCCATACACCGAGAAAAATGATCAAAATCATTACGTTAGTCAATGATATTATGTTATTTTGTAATTTAATAAAAAAATTTTTTTTTTAATTTGGTATATTTATTTTATTTCAAAATACGTCATGACACAACCATAACAATATAAAAAAATTGAAATTGGTTAACAGGAGTATAAGAAACAAAACAAAAGCTCCAAAGTTACAGCATCCTAACATCTATTACATAATAGCTCGAATAATCTCAAAAGAAATGCATTTAACTACTGGAAAAAACATGAATATAATGTTTTGCAATATTTGCGCTACCATTTGTGTCAATTATCCTCTGTCTGTCAACTCTAATATTCTGCATACAAGGGCTTACCCTCGCTTGTACCTATAAAATTTTACTCGATCTTCAAGTGTTCCATTAATCTATTACTAGTCTTTCGTATGAATAATTAAAGTAAATAAGTGAGGGAGATAGATTTTGTGACCTCCTGTCACTTGAAGAAGGGAGCCCTGAACGATCCGCTTCATCCGTTTGTTTGGATGAAAAGAAAACAGGACCAATTATTCGTAAGGAAGATTGTACATCATCATCTCGAATGTTGAGGATCCGAGTTCTTACTCTATTAGAAGTGCAAGTCATTTATCAAAATAAAATAATTAGAAATGATACCATAGACCAAGAAGACTCTAAAAAGCTACGAAGAGATTAAATATTACATTTAATAAAGTGTTTGTAATTTTTTAAATTGAAATTTTCTTTTGAAGATTATAATTTGTCCTTGAAAATGGTCTTTTTCTAGATTTCGACGTTGCGATATAGCGATTCACAAACTAGGAATAGCTGCGTATGATAAATCACATTTATAGTCCGATATGAGTCCTGAGAAAATAAGCCCTTACATGACCAATGGATGTAAAAAAATCAAAAATCTAGAACTTCTTATATAATATGAAAAACGTACATCAGGGAAATCTTTTTCAATTAAAATCAGAGGCCTTTAAAACGCTAAAATTTTAAGGCTAATTAATACTTTTAAATGGAAAAACTACAAATGTGTAGGAAAAGTAAAGGAAAATGATTTAAATTAATACCCTGAAACTTTATGTGGAGGATGTGAAGAAAGAAGAGTATGTTCGAAACCAAAGTCTTGTGATACAGCCAGCTCTTAAGGGGATATAAAATGTTTTTTTGGGACTAGTTCATTCGCATTTCAAGTGTCGCACGATCCATACCAAATACATATGCCCCTTCCAGTAAAGGGCTAATATAGTTAAATTGAATTTCGATAAGACTAAAAGATCAATGTTACAATTGTTTTAGATGAAGGCACTTTCTGAGAAAATGTACTGGAGAAAACTTTAATATACGGAAATATCAGGAAAACTTGTTTAACTCACTAGTAACAAGGGAAAAGGTTATTTGAGCGGCAAAAACATATTCTCAAGAAGTACAAGTAGAGCTCAAAACGTAAAAATTGGGTGTAAAATTTAAGAGTGATACATACTCTAAAGGTGGGTCATTGACGGTATCGTTAGAAGATATCCAAAAATCTTTCGGTAAACATCATACACCAAGATCGAAGAGTGGTAAAGTATTCATGATTGAAGAGTTTAATTACTCAACACAAAGTAGTTGAGCGTTAGTCTTTGAGAAATTATCCTTGATTGAGACTACTGAAGAGTCAATGTCGAAGATAAAGTCCAGGAATAACCCAGTTTCAAGTTCAGTGATACCACTGGAAACGGGAAATACGTTTGGAGTTGAGGAAGCATGAAAAGCTAAAGTTCTGTATCTGTGGTATGTGTCCAACGTAGAATACTTATAAGATGGTCAAATTCTTAACATCCATTGCAGTAAAGGCTCTCATGAGCGTATGTCAAAAAATATAACTGTTACCTAGAAAGGAACATACAACATATAAAAGATTGTGGTCTCCTTGGTAAATTAAACAAATTAAATAAACCTTCAAAAGTAAATAATTATAGTCTCAAAGATAATGTCACAGAACAATTATAACAGCAATGTGTTGGTGAATATAAGACAGTGGATGCATCGGTAGATTGTTGTTCGAGCCCTCATTAATCAAATCGAGTGAGTCGAGCTGAGACGATACATTCCCTCCCAAGGGATAAAATTAGAGCTGTACATAAGTACATAATTTTTTTAAATCGTAAACTTGTTCGTCCAATAACATCCCTATTGAATTTTAATGTCAATTATATTTTCTATGGTCAAAGGGTCACAAATTAATTAGTAGAATATATTCCGTCGGTTTCCCAGATATAATAAGCCTAATAGATAATAATTTTTAAATAAGACTGATCCATACCGCTTTTTGTACGAGTGCTTCGAATCAAATTTTTCTTTTTGAGACATTTATACCAAATTTTCCTTTGTGATAAGTCCAGATCAAACTTTTTTAAAGAACCAAATAAGTTCGGACAATATAAATCATAACACTTTTACACTGTTCTAGGATTTCCAAACCCTAAACCAAAACTAACATAACCAAAATTTTCTTGAGTTTATATTGTGATCATGTCTTATACATTTTATAAGCTATTCTCTTGTTTAGATATTGTGTAAGATTTTGCACATAATAAAATTTGCGAAGATGAAGATTGTAAATGTGTGAATTAATGACATCAAGATCTTGGAATAGGGAAAAAAGTTTTAAATTAATAGTTTTTTTATTATAACTATGTAACTAAGAGCATGCATATATTTAAATAAAGTATGAACTTAACGTGTGCATGCAGGAATCTGGCTTACTTTAAGCTAATATTTTTGCGTAATATTAATGTAAAGTAGATAATTTGGTTTTTATAATACAATAAATTGAATAGAACTTTATAATAGCGTACTATTCTCGTACAGAACAGATATTTAATATATTTTGCCTATATAAGTTGTTTTTAATTAAATAATTATTCTTTAATTCCAAATTCAATGATTTTGTTATTTGATAAAGCAATTAAAAATGTAGGTTTTTATGGAATAAATCCTGTTCCGATTACTTAATATGAACCAACTAAAACAATTTACAGTTCTCGCAAGAAATTAGATCTGAAGGTACAAATTACAGCTCTCTATCATTATTATCTGTTGTTCTAAAGGGCATTTTTTAGGACCATTTTGCTTATATATTTAAATTTAAATTAAGACATTGAAACCGCAGTATCCCTATTCCATTGAAGAGGAGAGCATATCGATCCCAAACTAAAAATTATAGAATGTCAACAAAATAGAAAAATATATACTGGGGGAAACAACAAAATCTGATGCTGTAGATTTCCGGATTATTCGGCATATTTTAGGTTGGAGAAAGAGTAATTTCGTATTTCTGGCCTTTTATTTTACAAAGTATATCTTGTTTATTATTGTTCATATCGGATCATACAATACAGCATTGTAAAGGTGACAGTGTAGAATAAAAATACTTTTTCGACAGTATTGTGCTTGGACGGTCCAAGCGATCTGAAAAGGAAAAACGTATCGAAAGGAACCATGAAAATTTGAGATGTATACAGGGCCAGCACTCTTTCAGTTCGTGTTGCACAACAGTGGTTCAAGTGATTTTTTTTTCGATTATTCCCTTTACAGTATACAAGTCGACCATTTGAAAATGGCAATCTAACAAAAGCGGCCAGTCTTGATGAATAAGATACCACAACACAACTTCAAGACAACTTCAGGCTACACACACCTTTGATGTCTGGCCAGAAGCTCGGGAGGATAAGATTGGAAGTTTTTGTTCTCCATCTATACTCCTGACCTTGCACCAAGGGACTACCACTTTTTCCTATCCGTAGCCAACATGCTTGGTTATAACAATTTGGCCTATATAAAGACTTTTGAAAATTGGTTATCCGAGGTTTTTGGCAATAGAGACAAGGGCTTCTACGAGAAGGCAAAATTAAGTTGGAGTCTCCTAGGCAACATGTTATTGAACAGAGCAGGGTACATTTGGCTGAAATTAGATGACTATAACACTTTTTATGAATCATTTACATAACCTAAAAATACGAAATTACTTTTTCCTCAACCTGTTATGATGTGTAGACAGACAATTTTTTTTGTAGTGAAATATACATTAAAATTTTCACTTTGTATTCTAAACACCGCCATGGAGTCAACAACAGAATGTTTTAAACGGATTAAATTTGGTGGTGTTGATTTGCTTATATGATGCCTTTGGTGAACAACAGTCTGAAATCTGAATAAAACGGACAGAAGGATTGATAAATTGGGATGGAGATCGGTTATATGAAATCCATTCACCAATTCAAAAGAAAGATGCCTACATTATCGTCTCGCTACATCAACAGTCTTCGCCAACAAGTCCAAAAAGATGAACCAAAGAAGTTTTACTTTTTTTCTCTGCAAAAATCGAACAGAGTCCTCCTTCCATTTTTTCGAGGAAAAGAAAACAATAGATAAATATGGAATAGAGCTAAAATATAAGAAGATTGGTTGATAGCTATGCCACAAACGACTCGGCGGCCTCACCTAAAAGTGAACTTTCATTACAATAGTTATTTGTATATTATAATTCAGCCCGACTATGAACTCCATAATAAATAGATTTAAGGATTTCGTTTTGACAGACAGTTGAGGGTACTTCGACTGTCTATAATATTGACCAACAATTATTTATCAGAATTAGGTCGAGATCTTTCTTTTCAAGCGTGTTCACTACTCACATAGTAACTTGCTTATCAGACTTCTATCCAGGTAAACCAGTTTTTATTGCTTCTCCCTTATTTGTCGTTTCGCTTTGTCCTATTTTTAATTTATTATGATTATTATTACATTCCCTCCAGATACGTTAAACAAATCTAACTCAAATATTTTATAATTTTATAAAATACAAAACTTCCAATTATGAATCATAGCCATTAGTATATCTTTGTCAATGTACTGATTTACATACATTCACACATTTTTACGAAATATATATAAAATAAAAGAAAACGAAAATATAACGAGCACAAAGTTTTTTAATTATTCTCTTCTTCTTTTCTCTGGTCCAAGATTGTACGCAAAAACTTGTTTAGAGCACCTAAAGCCAAGCTCCTCGTGGCATCAACATTATGATATCTTTGCAATTTAAGAACAATCTTCGAGGTCATTCCCTCAAGATCACTAGCTTTCCCAAAACCATACAAGAGATCATGGTTCGATGGCTTCCTAATCAATTTAGATTTAACAGGCTGGCTAATGTCTTGTATTATATACTTAGGGAGCAGCTGTCCCTGAAATTATGCAATATTGGTTTTTTTTTTATTAAATTCCTTTCAGACCTTGTCGGTTGTCCTTGAAGATACCTTTGCGAAAAAGACTGTTTTAGAGTGAGTTTAGGATCCCAAACACACTTGATGAAGTCCTGACCTTATTCTGTTTCCCTCGCAACCTCTTTAAATTTGTCTGTGTGGTATTGCCAAGAGGCATTGTCCCTGATAGTCGATTTGGCAACTGTGAATGGGTCCCAGTCTTTGTTCCTTTTTGGATTGAATGAGTACTACTGGAGTTGATTCTTCAGCATCACCAATAGAGAATGAACCCCTCTTGGATTGATTAAATCGTCCACTGTGACTAACCACAATTTCCCCCCCCCTATTTCAGGTAATCAGCTCATTTCTTTCTATTGAGACCCCTAAGCCTATTTATAGCCAGTATGGTCTTCGTGGAAACGTTATTCATGTCTTTCATCGGTGACCACTGTGGACCATCTGGATTCGTTTTACCAACAGTTTCTAGTATCATCCTCTTCCACGAGAACCCTACTTGTGGCCCCACATTCTCCAAGATAACAAAAAGAGATTCCACTGTAATTTAAGTCAAGTATTCCCAAGCCTCCACAGATCTTGGGAGTGAACAAACGGCTCTACCAAACTGTTTTGAGGTAGCCCAAAAATACCATTTTCTTTCTTCGTCCAAGTATGAACAATGTCTCATCATAAGGGTGTCATCTTAGAATTGTTTTGTATATTGACAATGCTGAGACCTTAAAGATGATAGGGATCGATAGGAGAAGGGTTGCAGAGTTGAAAAGACCATGATGGAGACAAAAAGACTCATGATTGCCTTGAGGAGAACTGCTATGATCGACTTCATTATCATGGAATGCATGTATATGACTCTACCTTCCGGGTCCTATGTGCAGATTAGGATCCGAATCCGGGTTACTATTAAGGACAATGATATGAATGTGATATATTCTCGTCGATGTATCTAATGCTCATTTTTTGTTTTTGGATGTATATTTTTAAAAATGGGCATTTTATAGAAAAGTAATAGATCACAAGCGCCGGATTGTGTTGTATCCTCATTATACGCACACAGTTCAGGTTGCCAACATTTAGAAACACGTAATAGCTAAAAATTGTTTTTAATTTAGAACCCTAAGTATTTTGGTTCTTTTTTAAAAAACATCAAAATATTTTAAATAATAATGGAATAAAATTGTATATATTTTATTATTAGAGCATTTTTTTATAAAGTCTCTTTATGTTATGTATGGTTTTAACTTTATGTCTACAAGAGAGATAAAAAAGATGAAATTGTCAAAAAACATAAGTAATAAAATATTCAAACATTTATTTTGCAAAAAAAAAAAAAATTATATTAATGTCAGTACTTTTATCGAATATAATTTAAATGTAAATATTTAAGTAATTCTTCAGATAAGGGAAAGAAAGAGAAAGGCAGTATAATGGAGAAAAAAACACATTAAATTTCTTTTTGACAGCTAGTATTTACTATTTATCTAAATTATATCTTTACATTTTCTTTATTTTAATATAAAATTTAAAAAAAAGATGAATTATTATACTGACATAAATCAATATTTACAATTTTGTTGGAGAAAATCTTCTTTAACATGTCTCATAATAGTAATTAATTATTATTTTATTAAAATTAAACTCATTCCTTTTCTTAAAGGTCATTTGTTAATTATAGTTGTTGTTTTTTTACTTGAACCCTTTTTTATATATATTACAATAATTTTATAATATAAGACTTAAGGGTAAGTAGACGGGAAAGCCACCTAACCCTCAATCCAGAGAAACCCTAATTAAATTGGGTTATATATTTTCATCTACAATAATCACTTCCTGCTTTCCTGGAGAGGTATTTTATATCATTCTTTATCTTGCCCACCTTAAAAACCAAGCTCCTGGTACCTTCACAGGGTTAATAATCCTCTCTGTCTCAACTTCAGCATCTAGGAGATATGAGATATGCTGCCTTTTGGCTTTTTGCTCACTCATTACGACGAGACGACGAAATGTTTATTTTAGTTTGTTTATGTACAAAATATAGCTGATCCAGTATTTCAAAAAATAATAACGAACATTTTCTTTACTAATTGGAGAAGTACCATTAATTAACAGTCTACCTTTTGCTGACCAACCTCCTACAAAATATAAAGTTCCCCCTACAAAAACATGCCATTAAAGAGGTTTACGAAAAAAACATGGAGACAGTGACGAAGGAACTCAACAAATATACTTCTTTTAATATTACAAAATTAGAAAAACTTTGAGTCTGGGACAAAGTGGTCGTTCCCAAAATTGTCGATCCCTTGAAATACGCACCATTTTCTAAAAATACACGCAAGAAAATACACTGTTTCAAGAAATACCTTGTATGAGGAGATAAACTACAGTTTATCTTCAATGATCGCCTAATTACCTCACTTAATAACTGGGGACAGGATGAAGTCGACACAGAAGTATTTTGGAAAAATCTAAACTTTAATTGGCTAAAAAGACTCATGGAAAGCAAAGATGTGTAGGCAAACGGATCAAATACGCGTTCGAAAGATCAACTGGATATGAATTGTTAGACAGAATATTTTCTGTACAGAACAAGGTTTTTAAAACAATAAAGACCTAGTGTATTTACTGGTATGAAATGGTAGTTTCTTAGAAAAGTTCAGTCGTTGGTGCTCTCATTTTTCTTAGGTCCTGATTAACCACTCAATTTTAACCAACCCCTTAAAACTGTCGATCAGTACTATAAATAACATAAAATTACTTCAACAGCGAGCTGAAAAGATTTTCAGGAAATATTGCAAACTGCATTCTTTACACAGGGATCACTTCCATAACTCATACAACTAATTTCCTACAGCAAGGCCCTTCAATCCTTTTCTTTATAGTAATTTGTTTAGTGAAAGGAAAGAAAACAAAAAAAATCATGACCGATATAAAAATAAAATCACAACCAAGCTTGTTGGTGGCAAAACGCTAGAAGAAACTTAATATGGAAGAATAAGCAATCAATTCAAGAATAATACACTCCAACCCCCTTACAACATGGTCACAGAAGTGGTTTTGGTATAGGCTTGCAACTTCCACAATTTACACCAAGTCAAATAAAACGGAACGTGGATATTTTTATTTGTGAAGACATGGTAGAGTCTTTGTTCCACCTATTTCAATTCTGTGATCGATACCTTTATTGTTGATGGTGGATAATATAATTACCATTAGATTTAATATAACTCTGAAGGTGTCAGACAGGTTCATTGATTCTTAATTGTGAGGAAAGAAGGATTTTAAAGTCGATGTAAAAGTTGCAAAAGACACTGACGATAATTTATCGTTGCAAAACAAAAAGGACTCCTCTTCCTGCAGGTCTAAACAAAACAAGCTCAAGATATATTGAAACAATTGAATTTTAAACTGGACAAATTTTATATTTTAGTTTGAAAAGGGATTATTAACCTATTCTTTTAATAACTTGGGAATCTTAGATGCTCTTTTAAATAACTTGAGAAAACTCTGTTTTTTCTTTTATTTGTTTTTTATAATATAAATTATTGATCTTTAGTAAGAATTTTGTACATATGAAAAAAGATTAGTAATTAACAAAAAAAAAAAAAAAGAAGAAACTAATGGTAGCAAGTCAAGTTAAATTTTCCGGCACCGCTTCCCTGAGCATCACGAAGCCCTCCTAATATACCAAAAATCACCTCGGATCTCAGGTTGTACATGTGAACTGCTTGGCCAAAATATAGTTTAAACTATACCGCCGCCCTGTTTCTATGCACTAAGGAATCCTAATAATATTCTATAATACACCCATCCCCCGGTTTGTGCAGCCTTGTGTAAGCTAAATTTCTCCCCCGCCCTTTCCCTCAAAATGAAGGGAACCCTTCTGGTATCCCAAAAATATAATCCGGCCTGGGTTGTAAAGGTGAAGTACTTGGACTCAAGGAAGATAAATGGGGTGGCATGACCAACCCATTTATAAGCACCAAGAATCCCTTTCAATATACTAGAATATACTCTCTCACACAGGTTGTGTAGGATAACTGCTGGGCCTGACGCTTGTAAAATTTTTCTGCCGCCCTTACTGAGCATCACGGAACCCTCCCAATATCCCAAAATACCCCCCAGCTCTCAGGTTGTACAAGTGAAGTATTGACCCTCAATGGGGTTTAAACCTCACAGCTGCTGCATTTGTAAGAATCAAGAATATGCTATAATACATTGCTGCCTACGGGTTGTAGGCTGTTGGTCCCTTACGACTGTTAAATTCTTTCACCGCTGCTTCCTTGAAGATCGTAAAACACTTTTAGTATCCAAAATACACATTGGACCACAATTTTACAGGTAATGTACTAAAAATGTTATTTAAAGCCACCATGGCACCGAAAACCAAATAAAATAAAAAATATCAGAACCTTCTCTAGAACGTATAAAACCTACATTAAAAATTTCAGCAAAATCCATCCATTGGTTCGCCCATGATTGAAGACATACAAACGCAGACATTCACATTAAGTACATATGTAGATGACTAATAATTGTTTAACTATAATAATACATAGATTATCTGTGCTTATTAAGTAAAATATTTACAATAGGATAACATTTGGTCTTTTTTTATCTCTACACTCGGACTCAACACTGTATATTTTATTTGCCAAGTCTTGACATTGAAAAAAAAGACTCTAAGAAATTAAATAGAAAAATATAGGATCAGCTTTAAACAAAACCCTTATTTAAATTCACTAAACCTCGATCATAAAATGGCTACCTATTCAAAGAAATCTTAAAAACAGATGTAGCGAGATAAATATAGAGTTACATATATTCATATTTAATACTAGAATACAGAAAAGTATTGATTATGTGGATTTAAAGGAATAGGAAGAATTTTTATCGATCTTGGGGTGTAAAATATCCCAGTTCACTAAAAGAGAATGAAAAAAATATTTGCCTTTAATAAAGGATTGTGTAAATGTAATACTGTAGTTTTAAAATAAATTGAAATACCACAATTGTATTCAAGTCTTATAACAAAGAATATTTTTTTTAAGACAAAAAACCAAAAGACTGTTCTATTTTTTATTATTAATTTTTAGAGGAAAAAAAAAAAATTGAGCTAACCACTTCATTGAAAAATAAATGGTGTATATTATACATAAAATTGAAGAATACAATAAGGAAAACATAATTACTTGAAAGTGGGAGTACCCGGCTTTGCTGTGAATGCTTAAGTCTTCACAACTGACCGACAGAGAAACTTTAATATAGATTTTCGTAACCACGGGACATCTGTGTCCAAATCGTAAATTTTTTTAATGTTCCTTTTATTGCTCAGATGCACTTATTAAGTTTAAGTAAACAATATGGGGTTGATCTTATCTGGCGGTACATCATTCATATTTCAATTTTTTTTCTAGAGTGCAATTTAAACAAAAGGTATTCAGAGGTCATTAATTTAGCAAATTCTTCGTGAAATAATGTTTGGGACAAGGTTCATTACATATGTAAGCCCTCAGTTATGATACTTACATAAATACGAGGCATACATCCTTTGAAGACCTTGACTATATAGCCCATATCTAAAATGGTCCAGCCCGTCGTGACGGAAGCCTCTAAAGAATAAATACCCCTGCGAGGAGTAGCACATACCCTCTCCTCTAGAGACGCCTAGATAGAGCAGTCCAAGGGATTCGCCTCTGGAGAAGAAGTTGGACATATATTGATGTCCCAAAAGTTGTCTCTTAGGAAGGCTGGGGCCTTAGCAGTGCAATGACAAGGAGCTGCGTCTTAATAAAAACAAAGATATCTTAGAACTTTTCTCTGGCCAAAGGTAGAGCACTTTCTTATCCAAAATTCGATGTAAGCATCTATATAAAGGCGCTTTGCCCTCTCTACAAAAGTGGGGAGGAAGACTTTGCATGTGCTGGTCACAGCGCCAAGACGATGGAAGGGGTGAATAAGTCCCTGGCACGATAATTAGTGGTTAAGCTGCACCAGAGCTTTTGGATATGGCCATGGGGGAAATCACAAATGAGAAAAGCTCCATGCTTTCACTTTTTTGCTCCTCATTTTACTCATTGTTGCTTGTTTCAATTGAGACAAACTTTAGATAATAAATCTTGAGTCACAACACCATTTAGTCACCGAGTTTGAAGACAATCGATGAATAAATTTATAATTTATATTAACTTAAATTAAGTTTTCTGCTAGTTAAGATAAACCATGTATTGTGTTACATTACTTTATCTTACCAAAGAATTGTTTTCAAGTCCATATACATGTCCCTGCCTAGGAATGACCGAGACACAAACCAAGACACATTGAGTTCAGGATAATAATTTCTCCCGAGCGTGTTGTCCATCTAGCAGAGCTGTTCTTATATATTTATTAATTGTTTTTCAATATAATTTATCTACCTAGTCGCAGTTATGTAGAACTACAAGAAATTCAGGAATATGCAGAAACCTCTTTTGTGTTAACACAACACAAGTACAGAATGGAAAATTTTAGGACAATGAGGTAGGCAGAATAAAATGTATGGGGAACCCATCTCCTATAAGGCCCCAAGATTGAAGCATAACTCAAAAGAGAGCAGACGCTCTGATGCCACGTCAACACAACAATAAATTCATTGTCCCCTTAATTCAATATAGCTCATTGCTTTTATTTTTAAACCAAATGTGTTTCTCTTTTATTATTTGATAGCTGAGAGGTCAAACTATTTCATATTGTAAATGATTCTTTAAAGTCAGTTTCGATTATTTTGTAAGCTTTGACTATAACTTTTTTCCATTTAAAAAAAAAAAAGAAGCACAACTTCAAATTTCTATAACTTTTTTTATTTCTGAAGGAATGGATTTATTAATCAAAATATATATTAATATATAAATTGAGACATTTTAAAAAATTGTTTAGTTCAAATATATACATCAAAAGCTATTCATGTTTGTATTCTTTGGGATATTAGTATTCTTGTGGGTGGGAAAAGACTTTATTTATAAATGTATTAAATGGTATACCAGAGTTTTTTACTAAATAATATACTTTGTTTTGTTGACGATTTATAGATACATACATTTCAATGAAATAATTCTTCATGATGCTTAGGATTAATTTTTAATCCATTTATTTTATTTTTTACATACTTATTCCATTTTCAAATTTGCTTATTCAAAATGTAACCTCTTACCAATAGGGTGACTTATTAAAAATATTGTTTTCATAGGAGGATAAGGATGTTGTTGAAAGTGTTGTATGGAAAAGTAATAACAACTTTTACTTAACCACCAACAGTTTCAAATATATTCCACATTCAGATACAAGTGGATGAATAGAGATTAAAAGAAATAGCTGAACCTGATGTGATGGCGTATCTTATGTTAACAAGATTTAAGGAGGGATTGTTATCTTTGATGCAATAAATGCTGTCTATGGAGAGATAATTATATGAAAGAAAAGAGTGGTGTGTCAATTTAACTGGTCAATAGGGCTTCTGCTGTTCAAACCTGGCAACTTAATTGCTCAATATGACTCCAAAAAGCTCCAAGGTGGCTCAGGCACAGTTTTGAACTGTTTCTTTGTCGTATATCTGACACCAGATAATACCCCTTTTATACATACAAAAATGGCAAAACCGAGTGTGGAGAGGTCAAGGGCGTGAGGAGGCCAAAAGTTTTTGCTGATACAACACTGTGTTTCCCACCTTAAGAACTCCTTGATTTCATTTGTAGAATGACAGATTGTCCCGTTTTGTTGCGACCACAAATGGTTTTCATAGGTCTAAACAGACCGTCCCAAAATTAACAAAATGTCTGTTGGAGATTGACCCTGAACGTAATTGCACTAACCTGTATAATTATCTTATTTTAGTATTAAATAGATACACTCAATTCCCAATTTATACTAATTACCCTAAAGAATTATTGCCTTTAATGGTTTAATGTACTTTAACATACATTGAATAACTTTTTGAATATGATAGGCGGAGCCGTTAGATGCACTTGCAAGATGTTACATTGTTATCTTTTGGAAAAATAGTCACGTAGTTGTTAAAATAGTTAGCGCACTATTAATAAATGATCCTTTTTCAAACATGAAAACAGACACACAAAACTTTGATTTATTACTTTGGAGGTTCATTCATAACTAATGATTTTTAATGTACAACGATTCTGGATTCTACTTTGAAAGGGATTTAATTCGACACTTTTTGAGTTGCTACCCACTCATTTTTCTGTCATAGATAATTAACTATTTCTTATCCGTTTTGAAGCAATCATTATGAATTGAATCAATATATGACATCGAAAAAATAAATTAATCTTTTTTTGAAAAAGAGTTTTTACATTATGAGTTTTGTAGGTACAATAAGATATAATTTGGTATTCTTATAGTAAAAATATTAAGTATTCATTTATAATACAAATTTTAACATGGTTGCTTGTAAATACAAGCTATAATATTTTAATTTTGTAGTCTCATTTCTGACATTGGAGAAAAGAAACATCCCAGAAATCAAAAGGAAAAATAATGAAAGATTTCTAAGGAAAAAAAATTAAACTATCTAAACCTCAATTAAAAAGGTTAAATATACAAATAAATCCTACAAAAGGCATAATGAAGATTTCAATAGAATTTCATATAATTTAATTGAATGTTTCAGGTGCATACTGAATATTACTAAACATAAAATGTCAATCCAGAGGAATAAGAAGAATTTTAATAAATACCAGGGTATATAATATCCTAGTCCACTAAAAAAAGGGCTCAATATATATATCTACTCGTTATGGAAACCATTTTATCCCTGGATAATAGCTGATTATATTTCAAAAGTGGATGTATAAATACTTTTATATAGTTTTATTACTGAACATAAATACGTCAAGAAAATTAGTTATTTTTTATTTTTGTAAGAAAAAACCGTTTCATAAATTGCAAAATAATAGAAGTAATATTATTTTGCAATGCTCAAAGACAAAAATGAATATTACTTAGTAGTTTAATATTCATATGAACATTCTATATTTGTAAGTGGTATTAAAAAATTGTAAAGTATAATATTGAGCTTAATACTAATTCCCTATTTTTAATAAAATGTATGTACTTAAATATTGAATATAATAATTTGTTTACAGTTGAAAATAGAGTTGTGTCGGTCCATATTTAAGACCAAAGACTGCAGTACAGTCTAATGATCGGTTTGGATCTTTACACTGGAATATTCGAGTATATTTTGGGTACATGAACTTTCTGTTCCAGATCCACAAGCCAAATAAAAAGATAACTTATCTCAAATTTTATATGCTTAATAAAATGACAATTATACAAAGATTACCTTTTCAATTATTACATACAACTGTTCATGAAAAGGTCACTCTAAGCATTAATCAAGAAAAATTTGGTGTACGTCTTGTAAAGAAAAAATATTTTTTTAACTAGAGTTAAGTATTAAGCAATATTAAAACCTTTTTTAGAATTCTTCATTTCTTTTTTATTATCCATAATAGCTCGAGCACCAGAAATCGGTTTGGTCTCAGTTGTTTTCGGACAATGCATGTTAACATATAGCATACTAGAATAATTTGGAGGGGAATCCAAGACCCTTCCTACTTTTACATCAGTCAAATTCCACTTATTAGTCCTTAAAAAGAAAACTCGATCCTTATTGACGTCATAATTCCTTATGAATTAATATAATTCATTTGTATTTAAGGACCAGTCTTATACTGAGTTGGACCGAAGAAATAAGGACCTACACAACACTAATTCAACATACTCATATGCAAATAAGTAAAGATAGGTTGTATTTTTTTATGCTTGTTTTTTTCCTACTTAAATCATCCAATAATACTTCAACAAATACAAATGTTTAAAGGATAAATATTTAAAAACCATTACGAAAGAAAATAAGAAATACAACATAAATTTTCCATTCTAATTCTTAACCAGGATTTTGATTATCCTCAAAACTGTCCATCATTAATATTGATCTCTCGACCATCTTCTCCGTCCCTTGAGGTATTGCCTTATATTAGTCCTTGAAGCGTCAATAGAAGATAATACTTTTACCATAAAGGCATCCATTTTGAATTTTTCTGGGCGACTTGACGTGGTTGACACTAGCCAATCACTCTTGGTGATGCTGCAGTTCCATTTTTTCTTTACTATCTCCTCCAATCTGTTAATTAATTCCCACGCGGACAGGCATAGGAAGAAAAGATGTTCTCAATTTTTAATTTGCAAGGCACATAAAGTGCAGTTTTTATTCCCACTGATGATTTATTACTATAGAGTTAGATTATAGTAATTCCATATCCGAACCACTTTTATTGATATGTAGTAAAAGGGTTCCCCAATACTGTTTTGGATACCCATTTTAAACCCAAAGATACCTAGTCCATTGCAACTCCCCCTAACAATTGATGAACCACTGTCCAACCTCAGAGACTGTGCCATTTTGAATTACTCTCTTATTGTTTTTGAAGGGATTATCCGAAATAACAAAAAGAATGGAGTCTGTGGGTAGTTGAGCACTTTGCTTTCCTTTCATTTGTTCTGTCATACCTTCAATTTGAGAATAAACTTTTCCATAAGGGGACACCCACTTAACCAATGATATTCAGCAATTGTCATTAATCCCGTTTGAACAAAAAAGTTAACCTTCAATATGAGGTGGACATTAAAATTCAGGGGTTCGTCCCTAACATGTGTTGTAAGAGGAGAACTAGGACTCTTTGCCATGAGTCCAGCATAAGATTTCCTGAAATATCCCAAGCTTCTGGTCACTTTTAGCTGTTCTCCAGCATCCATTAAGACTCTTTCTTAACAATAATATGTTAAATTCAAGCCAATTTCCAAGTAAATCCCCCGATTTTATCTTCAGACTCTATATTTGCACATTAGAAATAAAAAATATTTCAAACAATGATTACTTTATATATATATATACAAACATTATTTAAAAAACATATAATTTCCTTAAAAGTAAAACAGTAATAAAGATATCTATTTTCTTTTTAAACGTGGAAAAATAAAGATATTCAGTAGCTTTCGAAAAATTTAAAACTTCATTTAATAAATCATTATGAAAAATATGAAAATATGAAATATGACATCTAATCTAGCAAACAAATAAAAAATTTAAAGAATCTTGGATATAAACACAACTGCAGTAATCAATATTGAATTTATGTGATGCGGGTGTCCCCCACCATTTTATTAATATGACTTCATTGTTATTTATATTGAATTAGATATATTTTAAATCAAACAAATAAATTTACATTATTTTTTTACTAGATGGTTTTTCACTTAAATTACTATTATTTTTTAAAGATCTTTTCATGACTATTACCAAACAGAACAAAGTTTTATTCAATTTAGACAAATTGTATCAACTCACTGAATAGTTAAATTATATATCATGGGCATATGATGAAATGTTCTAATTTCCTTAAAAGAACATCTTTTTCGATTGAATCAAGCAAAATGTGCTTTTATTATAAATATCCTGGAGTGACTTATATTTTTTTAATTTAAATTATACTATAAGTAGTTTTTCAACTAATTGTATTGGAATACAATCTGTCATATATTGCAACTGTCCCTATAGTCAAATAAATTTTCAAACGTCAAGAAACCCAAAATGGAGTTAGATATGCGAAAGCATTAATGAAGGAATACAAGACTAAATCTTTCAAGATATTGCTTAATAACTTTCAATATATTAAAGCAGATTAAGATATAGTTGGAAGCCTTTCAATTCCAAATTTTGACGTAAAAGTTGATCTTTTTTTTCCCCAAAAATAATAATATAGTCTCTATCATGCTAAAAAGGGTTTGACAGGCTTGGCAAAAAGTCTGTGTTTTGAATGATCCAAAAGAAAATGTATACGACAAAAAAATAAAATTTTTAGCCGGAAAGCAGAACGGTCGAATGTACATGGTAATAATAAAAATATTTTGTACTTCTTCAAAAATGTTCTAAAATATATTTTTTGGCGTGGGGTTAAAAGTGTTTATTTATTTAATTTGCTAATAAATATTGTAAAAAGTAAGAACGCATTTTTTTGCTTTGTATATTGACAATATGTTTATACTTATGTATTCGGAGAAAAACTTATTTTCTTAACTAATTTTTTGTTGATTGATAAACTAAAAAAAAAAATAATATGTATATTTTCTTAAACAGATAAACAAAAGGGGTATTACATTCATTTTTCCAAAGTTAGGAAGTATCTTTCTACGTTCATATTTTGCATTTTTTGAACAAAACAATGTAAAAGATCCAAATGCTATTAGAAATGTGAATATGATTAGTCCTGTCACTATCTTTATTAATTCGGTCTAGCCGAGTTTTGGACCCATCCTATCAGTTTTTGTACTTTCAACAATAGAACTAATTTAAAAAAAGTAAGAAATATAGTTGATTGACGTTATTAAGGACAAGACTAGACAAGTTTTAGAACTGATGTGAACAGGACCGAGACTAAACTGAATGAGACTTCAATCTATAGTCTAATTTAAAAAAATTACTTTTTTGAAGATTGATATGCTTCTATATTTTTTATCGATATTTTATAGATTTAAATATGTTCTAACCCCTGCCTCATCGCCCTTATTTAGCTTTTAATAATTTATTATTTCATTTATCAATTCGTGTGTGTTTTTATTCTCCGAAGGTACCGCAATGTTTTGAAAAGTTTTTGTAAATTAAAACCTGTAACATCTATTTACGTAGTATCTTTTGACTGTTACTCGGCAAAGTTTCAACAATTTTGGACCTGCTGTTGTTGTGTAACAGTCGTTTCAGTGAGTAAATGTAAGTTTTTTTTGTGAAAATTGACGAAATTGAATATCACTCTGTTGTCACAGTTTAGGGAGTATAAGTTTGAATATTCGTACCGATTAATTACTTCTGATGAAACTTGGATACACTATTATACGTCCTAAACAGAAATATAGTCAAAACAGTGGTTTGCAAAGACTTTTGTTATATAAAGAGGTAATCAACTTCTTGAATAATTATTTAGCATAAAAATGTGGAGTACTATTTGTACAGGCTATAGAGATGGTAGAATTGCTTTGAGAAGTGCAGAGCTAGAAAGAGATTATGTTGAAAAATTATAAAATCAGTAAAATAGGTTTTTATCTGTGTTAGGCCGGAAACTTTTTAGAGCACCCTAAAATATTATTTTATTTATATTTTAATGACACTTACAAGTTTAATTGAAACTAGAGTAAGTTTGCCTGAGACATTAAAAAATTAATTATAAATTTTTTTTTCTTTTTTAAATGGAGATTATAAGGTTTAAATGAGAAAAAATATTCAAGTTTAATTATTTTTCACTCATTTTTTATAATATTGTCCAAAAACTTTTATTATTATTCATCCAAAAGTGTTAGCTATTTTTATAGTACTTTTGTCCTATAAATTTATTCATTTCCTTCCTTAATTCTTATAACGCCCTTTAAAAAACAGTATGCAAAGATACATACCAACTTGCAGCAAAATAAATCTTGATTTTTTTTTTTTTTTTGTTTTATAGGAAATAGTCGTTTTGTAGTCATAACATTGGTTTGATAGAAAAATACTAGTTAAAAACCGCCATGGGCTAGAAGCCCAAAAAAATTGTTACCAGAATAATCTTTTGAGCTTAAGAGTCTACATGAAATATTTCGGAAAAATTGATATATTGGCTTGGCTGTGATTCACATGCACACACATAAACTAGCACATACAATAAGTATCGGGCCTCAATAGGTAAACAGCCTTTTTTTTTTGCCAAAATTCATTTTTATTCATCAATATAATCTGCTTTTAGAACGATAAAATCATTCTAACGTTTTTCTCGCTTTTCCATACCACGAGTGTACAACGATTTATCGAGACTTTCAAAATATGCTTCAGTTACGACAATCACTTCCTCATCTGAGTCAAATCTCTCTCCACGGAAAATCTTTTTGAGCTCTGCAAAAAGCCAGTAGTCTCTGGGAGCCAGATCTGGAGAATACAATGGGTGTGGTAACAATTCGAAACCAAATTCGACCAATTTTGCGGCTCTTTTTGTTTACTTGTAACACTGTGCATTGTCTTGGTGAAAGAGCACCTTTTTCTTCTTCAAATGAGGTCTTTTCTGGGTATTTTTGGTCTTCACACGTAGCAACAAACCCACATAATAGTCGTTGTTGCTTATGCTCTGGTGTTAGCAAACGCAGCACCCATTTGGACAACAGCTTTTTTGTACCCAAATATTCGTGTAGGATGGTGTAAACACTACCTTTTGATAACTTGAGAGTGTCAGCTATCTCTTGCAACTTCACTTTGCAATTGCCCATGATGATTTTGAGGTTTTTTTCAATGTTGTCCGGAATAATCACCTCATTTAGCCTACCAGGGCGTTCAGCATCATCGGTGTCCGGACGACCACGTTAGAAATTGGCAAATCATTGTTTGGTGGTATTTTTCGATGGGGCAGACTCCAAATATTATTTTCCAAGCCAAGTTTGGTCATAAACGGTGTTTTTTCCCATCAAAAAGCAATAATAAATCAACACACGAAATTTTTTTGAACCCATCGTTTTTAAGAATTACAAAATAGCGTCACTTAAACTACTGTAACTCAATAAATAATAGACCAAACGTCATGTAATTTTGATAGTAACCTTTTGAATGTTTGTAATTCCGAATTTTTTTTGTTAGTGGCACCCTCTGGTAATTAGGCCAGGGACTTATTGGCCGATGTGTTATAAGGGTAAAGGCGCTAGAAAAAAAAAGAAGGGTAAATCGGCAGATCTAGAGATCATACGTAAATCATATCAAGAGAGGTTATCTCAAGCCAGTTCTAACAAATAACCTGAGAATAACCTTATGTATTTTGTAATTATATATTATATCGATGGAGAAGGATTTGAAGACGATAATTTCTGGAGAGACGTAATCAGGAATTCTGGGGTCTTGGGCTTCACTGCATATATTATACTTTGTATTTTGGAGATAACAAACTCAATGTTCCACCTATCATATTAGCATGTGAACGTTACAATGAACCAATTTGAGGGACTCATGATTATTTAGATCTGTTCATCCCCCATCTGAAGAATCTGTTTACAAATTCGTAAAATAGATGAAACGAGGTTTTTCAATTCTTCTTGGAAAAATTAATAATTTCTCTCTTTAGGATCTCTCCTGGACTTATATTCTGTACGTCAACAATTTTTGACGTGTGTCAGTGAATGGATTTTTCAAAATGACATTTGCATATGCTATGCCATTTTCAATACAAAGTCTGTCAAAATTTCACCTACTGATAGATGATGGGTCTTTCTCTTCACAAAAAATAATAATACTAGAAGCTTACTTTAACTTTTTGTTTGGAATAACTTCCAAGGCACTGAAAGCTGGAATTGAGGGTCAATTTTTTTTTTTTTTTGAAATATACTCCAGAGAACATGCGCCATGTTCTATAAGATATAAAGATGTCATTGAATGTCTGATACATATGGACAAGCAAAAGTAATCTTTGCATTTCTGAGGAACACACTTCTACTCTACAGTCGAAGATTATTATTCCGTGTTTTTTTTAAATCTAGTAAAGGGATGAAATTCTAAAGGGTGGATCTCCAAACTGAGCTCATCTTCCTCCAATGATGACCCGATCTTTTCGAAGCTCTAACAATTTCAAATGAACCAATAGAGATCCGTTCAGCAAAATGGAATAAAACGTCATAAATAAAGAATAAAACCTACGATTGAATGCCAAAGAAGACATAATATTAAAAGAAATCTTATTTTCAAAATAATGTTAGAAAAATTATGTAAAATAGGAAAATCAGGTAAATGTAAAATCTTTCGAAAATATTAAAAAATATATATTGATAGATTGGAGTAAACAATTCGTTTTTGGCATTCAATTGGGTGTTTTATTAATATTTTTTGTCCAAAAATTATCCAAAATTATCAAAAATGGCATTTTTGAAAAAAACAACAACTTTAAGGACAATTAGGCAGGGTATCGTAAATATTTAGATCTCTAAAAATATGATGTTCGAGCTTCTTACATATTAAAGTAGGATAAAAAATGCAGAAAGATACCAAACTTCAAAAGTATATTTTTGAATAGGTCTAATGCATGATATTAAAAATTGGAGCCTTGTCAAAGAAATTATGTTAGTCATAGATTTTGTTTTTCAACTAGAATATGTATAATGATATTTTTCTGGTTTAATACTATCCCTCAATTTGCCAGTATCTATAAACAGGATTTTTTTTAGAGAAGAAACACAGTGAAGAGATTGGAAAAAAAAAACCGTGTCCACATTTATTTATTGTTTAAATTTAATGTACCAAATTGGTCACATGGAATTTCACTTATTTAGTATAAGTAAATAGTATAGTGTTAAAGTTACGCTGTCTGACCTACTTTTATTATATTTCCTTTTCTAGGAACGACAGAGTATCGAACCTACACATATTGAGTTCAAGAGAATAATTTATCTTGAGGTATGTCGTTCATATATTTTGTTAATTTTGAAATTAATTGTTGTGGTGTGAACATACAGGCTCATCCATTTAAAATACAACATTTTTGAATAATATAAAAATTGTTATATTTAACAAATAACATGAAATTTGGAAGATTTAATTTTTAAATATAATCAAGAGATGCCTAATTAATATTCTGAATCAATTTAGGTGCCTTTAGCCTTAATGACCATTTCCAGTCTGGTGTGGAACTTTACAGAGCGTTTCTTCACAAAACTCAACTCTAGCTTAGCTCAAGCAGGGATTATGATGGTCTTCAGTTGGACATCTGTTCTGTATTGTACTACCCAAAGCTTCCCCTTGAGGTACCCAAAAATACAAAAGTCCAAAGTTCTTTAGGTACTTCTTTTTACTTCTCCATTTGTCCATCTAGTTTCTGTTTCAAAATTTTCATGTTTAAAAGGAAAAGAGCAAACTACTTTTTAGAGCCATAAAGGGATTTACTATCTATATAAATAAAAATAAGTCTAGATATTAAGCACTCAATAAATATATAGTATTTTTTACCAGGTATCTACAAAGGGGTATACCTGATTTCCATTTTGTAAAAAATTCCATGTTGATGATGGAAATTTATGTTAAGAAAATCTTATTTATAATTTTTGAGCTTTCAAACAGATGTATTAACAATGTGGTAGCAAAAAGCCACACAAAATGAAGGAATATTTCATACCTTGGATGAATAATTACTTTCTATGAAAATTATATATTTATTTTTAACTAAATGACAATAAAATAATATAACTTATTGAATCAAAACAGTAATTATAATAGTCATTATATAGGATTCAAATAGGATTCAAAAATTAGAATCCTCTTCGAGGCCGTCTTGTCACAGTTCTAAAAGTCTCTCAATTTTGTACTTAGCGACATTTAAAAGACTGACAAACAGCTACAATTTGATATTGTTTTGATTTTTGTGCAATTCAAAATGTCTGAGCAACAAGCAAAACAGCAGAGGGTGTGCGATCTCCTCCACACACATTTCTATCTCCGACAAAAGGATCTTCACTGTGGATGCTGTTCTGAACAGGAGAAATGATCGCTTCTTGACTGAATAAAGAGCTCAAGTCAAGGGAACCTTCAGGGCCAAAAATCCTGCTCAGGTCATGGTCATTGGCGTCGGGGTGTCCGAAGGGAACAATATGCCTCCCTACTTCTCCAAGGCAAATAAGAAAGTCAACACAGACGTCTACTTCAAGGTCCTCAGGTACCATATCTTGTGATGGTTGAAGAGCACGTTCCCCAGGGGCAACTATGTGTTTACCCAGATAGTGTCTCGGAATGCACGTCTAAAAGCTGAATCCTTCCTGTAGGGAGAACATGCTGTTTTTTTCCGGCAGACTTATTGCCTTCGTCCTCACCCGACGTGAATCTCCTGGGCTTTGCTGTTTGGTGTGTGTCTTGGAGGACAAGCCCAAGAAGAATTCTCATCTGAATGTTGATGTCCTAAAGACTGTGATCATGGTGGAGTGGAACAACTTTTCCTCGGACTTCATCAAGGCTTTTTATGTTTGGTTTGTCCCCGTGTTGAAGCCATCATTAAGAATAAAGGAAGACATATTTTATAAACATTGTTGAATTACCGACTTTTGCTGCAAAAGTTTGCCAAAAAAATGGCACAAAATAGAAATACGCAGAAGTAAAAATGGCTTTCAAAATTTTCTCATTCTTGAGTCCTCACCATGTATATAAACATGCGGCAACATAACATCCTTTTTTATAATACAAGGCAATCAGGCTGTTTAATTATTAGTGGTTTTATTATGATTTTATTCTAAAAACGAGCTTCTAATAATAAAATATTCATTTTCTATCTTGTATTGAAGTATTGAGAGATGTGTATTTTCCATCAAAAAATAGATATTGCCAAAAATGGTCTGATAAAATATTTAAAGAAATACTTGCAATTTAGCTCCTGAATTATGTTTTTTTGTGTTTTTGGTGCGGTATATGAAAATCAGTTCACTGCCTCAATTTTCAAAATACAATAATGATTTTTTCAATTCATTCTCATAATTTGAAATTTGCAATATAATTTGAACTCAAATAACTCCACTGATAACTATGTTGGAGGTATACAATTTATTTAATTAAGTTTGATGTCATACAAGGCTTTTAAATTGATGCATGGTGAATTGGAACCGAATATCTGTAGAAACAAACATTTTAAAGGCTTTTGCAATATTTGCATTACTTGATTATAAATCGAGTACATTTTAAACTTTGAATCTTTTTTATCAATAAAATATTGCTCTAATATTTCTTAATGGAATTTTTTTTTTTAAAGGGACAAAAAAAAAAAATAATAGTAATAATAATGACCGTATATTAAAATACCAAATTTTGTTTTGTTTAGTTTATTGACTATTGGTAACGTCACTTATCTAATATGATTTTCAAAGTTGTGTAAAATAAAACCATAAATGTGTACTATCATAATGTATCAAAAATAAAACTTTTGTTGTTCATGATATAAGGAAGTTATGTTTATGTACTCTTTATTTTTTGGGGGAAATTGAAGAGACCTAGTTATATTTCAATTAAAATGTCATCTTATATGAAAAAGTCGGCAAAAAGAAAATATGGCTTATATATATTAGAAAATAATTATTTCTTTATATACAAAAATCAAAGAAAGATCTGGACAACAGCCTTGCCCATATATATCTAAAAATGATGTAATATTGTTATACGGAAATCAAGAATTAGAAGATAATATTTGAAAGCCCTGATATCTAGTGATGGATTAATTGTACAAACATGTTGTATATTTTAGGATATATCTATAAAGTGGGATTCATAAAAGGGACCATTCAAAAAAACCATGTTTCCTTTTATTATGTCCATGGCTTTGACTCAATACACTTTAAGTTTTATTCATGTGTACATATTTCTCCTGTATGATGATTAAACTGGTTCAAAATTATGTTTGTTTCTGATTTGTTATGCATATATAATCCAATCTTTATATAAATTACACTAAAGATTTTTTTTAAAGCTTTACCAACAACGAGTTTGTGAGAACAAAGTTAAGTTTATTTCCAATGAATTATAATTAAAATCGACAATTTATGGCCTCACTCATCCTGACTGACAACTTCTAACCACTTAATGAAGACCACACAAATCTCACAGATGTATTCTTTTGAGAAATCACACAATGCAGTCTTGATGGTGGATTCTAAAGATATTACAGACCAGAGCTTGTTGCCGGCGGCAGCTCCTTCCACCTGACGAAATTGAATAATCCAAAGGATTAAATCCGGATAACTGGGAGGCCACATGTTCTTAGACACGTTCCAAAGAAGACTGGCACTTGAAAACTTCTTCATCTATGTGCCGTCATTATGAAATTTTTCTTCCTCTTTGGTCTTGATTTTACTCCAAAGTAATTTTCCATGATCTTTCGGAGCGTCATCTTTTTCAAATAAATCTTCTTGGCCATACCACGAATCGTCCTTACTGGATTTTTAGCAAGGTGGTTTTTTTGAATTTTTTCAATGCCATACATGGCGGTCTTGCTAATTTTTAGGTCATTGGCATGTCAGTTGTGGTCTTCTGCTGTGCAATCATTTCTAACACAAGAATTCTTATGGTCTTTATTTTGTCATTTTCGAAGATACAGTCAATATTTATGGATAACAACAATTCTAAACGATTATTAGAATAACGCAACTTACTTTAATAAAAATTCCAATCAAAACGTGAGCCTTGAGCAATTCATTAATTGTAAACTTAAATATGATGCATGGGTATATTTGGACAGTACACTCTGTATACACGTTTGATTATATATGCAAATTACTGCAATTAATCAGTAATATGAATAAATTGTTAAAACTATATTCATATATTATAATATTTTTATAACATATTTTAGATAGTATTATATACAGTGTACCCCGTGCCTGTTTTTCATACAATCCGACATTTATAAATTCATATAGACATACAAACTTTGAGTGCACTATACAAAATACATGATGTATCACTTTTTATTAGAAATAATCACTTGACAGGAGAACCCTCTATCATTATTGAAAGATTAAATATTCATCTAAACTAATTATTAATTAAAACTTCCTTTTAAAATACTTTTTTGAATTATTTTCTGGTATAAACACAGTTTTTTTTATACTAAACAATATGAAATTTTGAAACGTATTAATGCACATACGCTGAACGTTGCTGAATATGGCCCATACATTTCATTTCTTCATTTTATACTAAAAATAATATTTATGATCAATCTCTGAACCATTCTGCAGTAATTTTTGTTCTAGCTTCGAAAATATCATATTTCCTTGGAAAACACTAAAAATATAAAAAGAAAAAAATGAAGATACAAGGGAATAAAAATAAAACTACAAATGTAAAACCAATGTAAAAAAATGAATACAGTTTTTTTAGAACTGTCAATTCATTATAATTATAAAAAAGGTGTAGTAAAAATAAATTTGTTATTTTTAATAACTTTCTTCTTAGCAATCAAAACAGTGCTTTTATGAACTTCCAATTAAACGATTTTCATGATTAAAAAAAAATGCATTTTGCCTTCTAGAGTATGGTGCATCTTTGACTTCAAAATATCCATAACGTAATCAACAAAACCAAAAAGGTACGTGATAGGCTGGTAAAGTATCAGGACCATATAAACTATTTACACTTTTGGACGTATAGCTTGCATTTTTTCTTAGTTCGAAGAAAAACTTAAGAATGTGGCGAATATTCTCAGAGCTAGTGTCCATCTTTGAATTTTGAGGCAAACAATTACAAAACTGTCTCAAAATCTTTTTTAAATTCAAATCCTACCTTTCTAAAACCATCTAGTTTAAACCAATTGCAATTATACAGTGCGATACACATTAATAAAGCCATCAATTAAAAAAATTATTATATATTTTAACGACACCTATTATATGAAGTAGGGTTTCTCACTTGTTGGAAATTTCTCTTTCCAGAGTCCGGTGAATCGGATTACAAGATCCAATGAAAAATTGGAATCCCCTTTGGAAATAATGTATACTTTGGAATTTTTTTATATAAATTATTTTTTAAACCCCAAAAAGCAAAGGAATGACTTTTAAGCAAAACAGTAAAATAAATTTATAAAAACTTGATAAAACTCTAACCAAGGCATTATTACGATACAAAAAATTTGTACATTATCAAATTTAACGATTAAGAACCATATTGAAAAGTATTGGAAATAAAAAGTAGATTCAAAGGAATTGAATCATTTTTATATATTTGGTAGTGTAAAATATACTGAAGGGTAAAAGTAAATTGAATTAATGTACATTTATAAACTGCATGGCTCCTTTTTCATATAATTCAGATGTTCTTTTCCAATGTATACTGACAAAAATTGATAGTGTTAAAGACAAAGAGGTTGAATTGTTGTTTATGACTTATAAATAATAATTTTTATCATTTCTTTTGTGTCACAATAATCATATACTCGTATATATATAAAAAAATTGAAATGAATAAAGTTTATTCATTTATGGTCAATGACCTCTTTAAAGACAGTGAAACCTATTTGTGAGTATTCCATATGTTGTGAGTTCTGTGGATAGTCCATGTATAATAAAATGTCATTTAAAGGTTTAAAAAATCAGACTTTTTAAAGGCTTTTGTATGAAAAGAAAAATGTCTTTCTTTTACATTTATTTTTTAACCTAAAAATTTAATTTGAAGTTGATATATCATGGGTATTTTATTCACGAAAGATTATTGATTCTAGCATGTCTAATTCAGCAGAAATATGAAGTTAATTGTAATTAATTTTATGTAGCAAAATGAGTTTAATTTTTTGTCATTGTGATGCACATACTAAATTAATGAAGGGGAAGTAACTGTTTTCTAATCATTGCCAATAGAAATAATCCACAAATGAACAAATTTATTCCGTTTCATTACAAATTTTAGCATTACTTGACGCCTTCCTGATAACAAATGTATTATTCGTTTTTTGAATTTAAACTTTCGATCAATTTTATACTTTTTATAAAATCAAGTAAACTTTCGAGTAGTATAGGATTGTTTTAAGAAATATTATAAAAACAGCATTTATGTCAATCCTGTTTTTGCTCACGAATTTAATTCAGCACATATTTTCATCGAGTCAAGTTCAAGTCCTTGGAAAGTAAAAAAATACTTTCAATAGTACCTTATATCAAGTGAAAAATTGACTTACGAGTCAATATCCCCACCATTGGAATTGGATGTGGAATTTAAAAAAATATTTTTTATTTTCTCATTAACAAGGTTTAATTAAAAAATATTTGTGATCATATAAAAAAATAATTAAAAATTATGATTTAAAGTTAACATCCTCAATTACAACCTCATTATTCATTGCAAAAATTAATTTAAAATGCTAATAAAAAAATAAAACGATTAAAACTACAGCAATACAATAAAATAAACAAACAAAATATAATTAAACATACTTTTGTACATATCATCTTCATTAATGTTCTTTTTATATTAATAAGTTATAAATTGTATAGCCTTTTTATGTAGCAAAAACATCTATGGGAAGTATTTTATCAAATCAGATGCATAATTCTATTATGCCGAATTAGAAGTTGGGGTCTTTAATGAAAGTGCAGTGTACCTTGTAGCAGCAACAATTTGTGTGGATCTTATATCAATTAGACAATTAACCTGATATTCTGTAGTATTCAGATCTATAAAGGATTTATTGTTACTAAGAGTCGCATTTCTTACCTTTTTTTCTTGTGAGATCTTGGTCCTTAGAGAGAATACACCAAATAAAATGATTCTCCAATTACTTCTTCATGATGCAATTTATCATCTAATGGCTTCTGACATTTTTCTCCATACTGGCCAGAGAATGGAATTCAAGAAGTCCTAAAATTGAGCAATCCTATAGAAGAAATTAAACTATTGATTAATATTATTCTTACGTAATTTCAAAAATTCAAAGGCTCCTTCTTGAGTACTTTCTAGAAATAAAAACATACTTGTCGAACAAATAAGCTGTCAACTAAAGTCCATCTGATTCCGTATAACAAATTTCATTTTTATTGAAAGAACCGAACAATTAATAAAAGCCTTGATACTATCATCATGCATTCGTCCACAGTCTTTGCAAAGACTTTAAAACTGAAAAAGCTTTGTTGTTCTCAAGAACTGTTCCACTAAATTCCTGCCAACAATTACCATGAAAAAGTGTCTAATTTTCCTTTCTCAAGATTTATCAAGCTTGATATTAGATTTTTTTGTTTGCTGACTTGTGTTATTCATGTGTTCATAATAAACCTACTCTATGATATACTTATAGAATCATACAGGATCTAGTTTTCTATGGATTTATCAGAGGTTTTACACTTACAGGAAATTACAAAGAAGTAATTCAATCTAACAAACGTAGTAGTTTTTATAAAATTTTGGTAAAAATTGAGGATCAATTTGATCTTCACTCGTCATAATATGCCATGATTAACCCATTACTTCCATCGTACCCTTTAATTTGAATTTAAGTATCAATACTTTGATTTGTTGTTCCACCATTTTAACAACCATTGTCTGAGTCTTCTTTCTTTGATTTTTTTGTGTTATAAAATGTCCTAAAAACAACTTCATATGAAAAAAATTACATATTTGAGATCTACACGTTAATTAAGGGGAAAATGAGGCTTTATAACACAATTTGATAGTTTGTACATTTCAATTTTCTATATAAATTGGTGTATTTAATTATTATAATTTATAAAAATATCACATTGTAAATAAAGGAAGGTCCTTCAATTTTGTCTTTGCTTTCACATCTTCTGAATGTAAACCCATACCTGGGTGTGTTTCTAGCAAAATTTTCCAAAGAAAATGAAAAAACTACAATTTCACTTTCACAAGCTGAAAAGTTTCTTTCCCCATTTCACCACAAGAATGAGTTACATAAATTAAATATTTCTAATGATACGTTTTTATTTCTTATTAAATTTTGTCATACTTTTTATTTGTGGATAAAATAAAATATCTTATTGATTTCCAAATGTTCTGACATTAAGTCAAATGAATTAATAACTAAGCGTGTATTGATTAAATAATAAATCATACGGAATTGACTTAGACATAGTAGGGTGGCCCTTAAGAATAAATATTTAAGTTGGACTTAGATCACAATTCCCTTTTGTTTCATTCATAATATAGTTTCAACAGGGAAGACATTCATTAAAAATTAATGGTGGCCATCTCTTTTTTTTTTTTAATTTTGTTTTTATTAAATTCAAAAAAACATCAGAAATTAAATCAATATTTATAAGTGTCGAGAATCATGAAAAAAAAATTCTTTGATCCAATACGTTTACTTGTTTACGCCAGTGGGACTCAGAATTAATTATGAAGCCCACTTATGTTTGACTACGATTTAATCCCCCTTATTTCAAGATTTCATTACGCAACCAGACTACAGCTGATACGTAAATAAAGAAGTTTTTTCGTATTCTATGTCTCAATGCGGTATTAGCAACAAACAAACCAACATATGTGAGGTGTCCTTGGCGCTGGTATAAGTGCCAAGAAGGCTGCAAATACCGTGGATATCTCCATCCGGACTGCCTACAACATCAAGAAGTTAATTACACCTACATACAGGGAAGAATAACTGATACTTGTGCAAAAACCATATGCCTGACTTCTTGCCTGCCTTTATATGGCTTTCTCCAGCCTTACCTCATGGAATTTGTAGTTTAAGGTGTTTTGGAGAAGAATTTCTGCCTCACCTCCAAACTTTAGACTTTCTCTGGGATACTTTCATAACAGTTGGGTATGACATAAACACGTAGGTAATCGTCAAAAGCTCCTAATATATTTGCCGCCCTATCCTGGCTGTTATTGCTCGTAAAGAAGGACATATCGAATAAAAAATATAGTTAAATATTTTATTTAGACATATCACAATTCGATTCTTAGTTGTCTTTTCTGGACTCTGTCAAAATCACGGTTTTGTTAATAAAAACTGCACCGTTGTATTTTTTGTAGTAAAAATATTCAATCCTTTTTTAACATCAATTATGCTAGTCAATATCAGTAATATTAATCAGTACTTTGTCTACAGAACGAACATTTATTTGTAGCATACTTACCTTCTTTTCTTGTAAAAAATAGTCCATTATTTTTCCAATAGATGGCTTAAGTATTGTCTTTCTCTTGTAGTATAAGTAAGGTCGGTTAACCCTAGATAGTATTAGAAAGATAGGACTTTGTACTAAAACACTTCTTCGAAACTCAGTATATGGACACTGGGAGAAAAAACCATACTTTACAGTTTTTCTTTAATACAGCATAAAATGAAAGCCAATTCGAACAAAATTTGAAAAATATTTATATGTAGTCCTGATACAGTAATAGCCAATCATGCATTATTTTGGATTCTTCCATTCCGTTCAAGATATTTTGATATCAACAACACATGAGGATCTGGAAATCAAATGTCGAAAATGTGGACAAAATATTAGAAATTCTTAGATTTCAACCGTCATGTAGGCACTGTTTTGATTCAAAAGAGATGATCATTACTGGTTTTTTTAAAAACAATGCATATATTTTAATACATCCATAATTAATTTATTTTACGCTTTCTCAGTGTTTAAAAATGAAAACGCCAGCATATGTTGATAAATTTACAATTTTAGTAAAAAGTTTAAAAACTAAGGCCCATCTCTGAAAGTCATTAGAATAAATATTCAGTATTATAACCGAATGAGAGGGGGAAAAATCGAAAAAAAATAACATTTTCAAGAACCAGCCTAATGTGTACATACATATTTGCCTGGACAACATAGAAGGTTTATTGAAATGTTATTTTACAAGTAAATATATAAAAATGTAAGTAATATGTATCGCCTTGTAAAATATTTCGATTTGATTATTATTGATCAGACATGTCTATAAACAAATTAAATTACTTTTGTTCCAACTTCAAGTATTTTTATATATATTAAATAAAAAGAAACAATGGTTTGTGTCACTCCAAATGTTTTTTTTCCAATTGAAGGATTTGTCATTCATTTTGTTATTTTTTCATTTATAAAATGACACTGATTTTAATTTTTTTGTACAGAATTTGATTTTCTCACTGTTGAATTTTTTTTATATGGACATGTTGAGCTTCTTTGTATACAAGAAGGTGAAAGAAAAATTTCAAGAGGTGAATCTACGGGTCATGAGATTTAAAAGGATATGACAAGAATTTTAATTTTTAGATACTAATATCCCACATTTTGAGTCATTTGTGATTACATAATTTTTTATGATATTTAAAATATTAGAAAGAGTAATAGTTGATCCTATAAATTTATTAAAAGCATTTCATTATAGAACTTTAAGCTATATGAGTCTTCAAACTATGTAATTTTTAAAAATTTGATAAAATAACTTTCTACCTATAATATGCTTTTCATTAATGGATATTATAATTTTTTATTGTTTTGAACATTTATCAAGTATAAGGAATAATTGTTAGACATTTTGCTCTGTTTGTATGAAAAATACAAAAGTTACGGGAGCTTTTTTTTTTTTTTAGTATTTATATTAAAGTACACTTTATTAATAGACAAATTAGCAAGTACATGTACATACAAATATTTTTTATGTTATTGAATATAGAGTTGTTCACAAAAAGAAATAATGGAAAGGAAACAAAGAATAAGATATGTAATAATGTTAGCAGCACAATTAGTGACCAAATTCATATGATTTTTAGACGAGGGAGACAGTGCTGATGAAAAGGACATTGACAATATATTAGATGACTCTGATACTTAATTTATAGCTGATGAAGAGTTTACCACGGAAAAAAATACCCCATTGACTCATGAAGCCAAATTTCACATTGTTATTAAGATAATTCGAAATCTTCACCTTGAAGATAATCTCAAAAATAATAAGAGTGACAAAGCATATTACCACTGATAGTCTATCGGAACGAAAGGCTCACAAAATGATGTAAATCTCTACACAAGAGCACGAGGGATTCGATCTCATCAATCAAATAACTGATATAAACCATTTGGATTGCAAGTTATCAACACGATCTAAGAATCTTTTTTGATTTTCTAGATTTAGCATATATAAATAGTAAATTAAATACGTTCATAATTCCAAAAATAATGATTAAATATTATGAACGGCGTCAATGGCCAATCCAACCGTCTAGATTGTTTCTTTTGCATTTTAAAGACGATTTGATTTGTTAATGTAAGTATATATATTTGGCCTACATTTTTTAAAGTCGAATGGATGTATTTTTTAAAAGCTTGAAAGGAGATTTGAAGGAATAATGGTGATTAAATCATGTCTTTTTTTTTACATTTTCATGTAACTAGGATAAGATACGGGATCATGTAATCTCATTTCGTTAATGAAATTTGTTGTATCTTCTTCGTTTCACTTACTAAAAATACATCTTTTAGATTATGTAGATTTTATTACATCACTGGGTTTATTCGCCGTATGACATTATTTACATTTTCTAAATATATCTACAATCCCTTATATGAAACAATATCATCTTTAGATTGGAGAGAACGGTAGACGAATCACAAAATAACATATTTCGTATAATTACAGGAAATTTTCCGCGGATGGCAATTTTCTTCCCGGCAGTATTCCTTTGAAAGCAATTTTCCAACAGGCAATTTTCCTTGAATCCCTATTACTATTTAAAACTGAAATGGACCAAATCAAATATTAAACTGGTGTGGAAAGTCTCAAAATAAATCTGAATTCTAAATTATATTTTAAAATCGTCGAAAATGTTGTGAGTCCACCGAAATACAATTTAATTGAATTCAATGAGTAATCTTGAGATATAGAAACCATGTTTTTGTATGAAATTTTGAATGGGATCTGAGACATCCTTTCATCATGTACAGTTAACTAATTTAACTCCAAACTTGTAATATATGTACAGTTTTTACATTTATAATCCCTTTTTCTTCTCAAAAAGTTAATTTCCTGTAGTGCCTATAATTGAAACTTTCCCGAACAAAAGTAAAACTAAAAATATAAATATTTACGCATAAACTACTTTAAATATCAATTATATGAATATATTGATAAAATATTAGCTTTTTATTTGAGCGAGAAGTTCTTATATTGAAATCAATCTCCACCACTCCATCTTCTCCCTGATACTCCCCACTGTTAATTTTCAAAGAATCTATCATTTTAGAAAACTCTAATTTAGGTACATTGCCATTAATTATTTTTGCACTCAAAAAAACTAATATACTTATAAATACAACCAATTAACTTCACTGACAATGATGTATAGAAATCAAAATGACATTATAATGTTTAGTTGCATCCTGAACATATGTTTTTTATACTAAAAATTATTTTTTTATTCTTGAATTATATAATTAAATAGAAAACAGTTAGTTTAAAGTAACCACTAATCTGCGAAAATGTACCACTGATGGTTGTAAGTAAATGCCTTGGTATAACTTGATATATAATAGATGATCGACATCGGAATTATTCCTGTATACATCATCTATGTTTACGTAATGAGGTTTGTTTTCTAATTTAAATGGTGAAAAAAAATCGTTAGGCTTGTTTAGACATAGTTTGGGACACAAGGAATAGAAAAAAGAATTTAGAATCAAGTTAATAATTATTAAGTTTTTTTTTTTACTTTCATATATAAAAATAGTTTTTCCATAAAAATAATTCAAATGGTGATTTTATTAATACATTTAAAATAGAATATATGCACAAGATACTCGTTCATAAAAGCTTAATAAAGTACCATTGGACTTATAAACAACGTGGATCATAATGTGATGGATCGATAAGATATATTTGAACATGTTTAAACGTGCTTTTTGAGCAAAATTTACGGACAATAGCTTTTGAACATGTGTGAGACCCATCACCTCCTATTTCACTTGTCTAATATCTTTTTACCATCAATCACCTGTCATCACCGAAGGAAGTCATCTTTCTTTCCTTTAAAACTTTACAGACGATAGGTAAATCAATATATCACTACATATAAGTTTGAGAGTTTTTACATAAAAATAGATGATTTGTATAATGTAAGGAACACTCCATTTTGAAATATATCCATTTAGTTGCTTATGTGTTGACGGGCCACATATCCCTTCTATTGAAAATAATTAATCAGTATTGTTATTTGATTCAGGTTAACATTGAAACACCTCTTAATTATAAGGGACAAATTCATAAAAGCTGATTTTGTTAAATAGAAATAATCAATCATAAGATATAAAAATTTGTCATTGTATTAATTTGACAACAAATTTTGACAACTTTAAAAGTACAATTTGGGACACACGAAAAGGGCTAATAGTAATAATTTGTTAATATAACGCATCAAAGATACAAATATAATCCACACTTAATTTTGAGATAAGGGGATTTTATGTTGAAGGGCCACATAGGTACATAGTTAGAAGGTATTAGATTAATATAATATGATTCTACCTAAGAGTTCGAACTTCAATTACCTGTGTCTCCCAGCTTCTAAAAAAATAATTACTCAAAGCCCATTGTAATATGTATTTAGCTATAATAGGGGTATACGGTATTTAATGAATACTTTACGGAGAAATCCAATAACAGGCTTCCTTCACTCTTTTTATTTTTTAATCAAATACTAGATACCATGAAAAGTTTTGTTAATAAATTGATGTTTAAAAAACTTTTTATTATGAATTTATATATTTGCTTCATTATTATAGTTTATTCACTAAACACACATTTAATGTGTATTTTTGCAACAAGCGCCTTTTGGCCCTTCTGGAAACTAAATTAATTTAAAAATTCATATTAACTTTACAGTAAACATTTGTATTCCCACTCTAAGAGTAAGTCTATTCACAAAAAACAAACAAAAAACAATGTCCTATGTTGTTTGATAATATAGTTAGATCGTTTTTTTTTAAATAATGATAGAACCCTCTAATCTATTTTATTTTGTTTGTAAATCTCTACTTAAATGCCTCTATGTTTTTGGGGAAAGTTAATTAATTAATTGTAAGGGACTTTGTTCCAAATACGACATGGGAAGAAAGGCCTGGAAAAAGTAGTCTATGTTAGAGCCAGTGTTGTTAAGACTTACATTCCAAAAAAACACTGAATCAAAAAATAGAGCAGATCTACTAATTAGGAATTTAGAGACAAACTAAACTCTACAACCAGTCTGCTACCCAATGGCCTTCTGGAACACTTCTTCACGGAGGAGTGCTACTATCTCATTTCTTTTCTCGTATTATGTATTCATGTTCTACAACATTGCTCATCGAAAAATTATAAAAAAATAACTATTAACCTCTCAAAATTTACATAATAGAGATGAGTAAATAACAATGGTTGCCCTGGTATTACCATATTCTTTTTCGTTTTTTATTTATACATACCACAAAGGCTTAGGATTAAGTTGAGACAATTCGTCGCTACAACTTGAACAGGATTGTGTGCTTATAAAAAGACAGAGTGTCGAAATGAGTGTTTGTTGGATTTAGAGTAAAATGGAGGATTGCCAACTAAGTCCTTGCTCTATACGAAGTGGTATTTGTGTATAATTCCTCGCAGCTCATGAATGAAACGTCACGAGAGCTCAACTGGTCTTCTACAAAACATTTTATAAATTGTCAACTATGTTCATTTTCATTTTCCTTTTTCAAACAAACCGATAGGTCATATATTCTACAGCTCTACTCAAAAGTACTACAATTAAAGTTTATGTACAATACAAAAGACTCTACCAAAAATAAAATAGATATTTCTGTATTATTCCTACTTTTTAATACAAAAACCACAAACACATGGTTCCACGTAATTACAACTTATTGATGGCTTATTGACATGGGAATTTTTGTGGGCATATGTCATGCAATCTACATATTTTGTTTTATAACCATACATGAAATGTGCTTTTTTTTTTGCTGTTTAATACAAGGTTGTGTATTCATTTATATGTTTTCCTAATTATTTATTTTTGGCTATCAATGAATCGACATGTATGTCTTATATTACAATAAAGTACAATGAAAATGTCATTATTAAATTTTCCCTTAACTAAAAGATTAATATCTTGTAATCAATATCAACTATGAGCTATCTTATATAAGTATATCCTATATGGTATTATAATAATTTATGTGTTTATGTTATGTAAGGGTCCGCTTAGAAAACAATTATAAAAACGCATTTATTTCAAAATAGAGACTTATACATAGAGTAAAAGTTTTTCATAATTTTTAGTAGGGATATTTTCCATTATGATCAGAACAGATTCCTGGGATCTGGAGGGTACGTTTATTTTTTGCAAATAAGCTGATTTTTTTCATTAGTCGATTCTCCGTGTCTCAAAGTTTTTTCTAAGGTGTAGATTGTCAAATCGAAAAAGCACAAAAAAATGAATTATTCACAAAACTAATTATTGTACAAACGAAAAAAGGGGGAAAATATATGCAATACGATTTAAAAAAGGGAAGGAAGGTTAGAATAAGATTAGCAAGTTATTATTAGTATGTATCTTCATTATGGGCGAAGAAGGAACATCTTATGAAATAGTTATATTGATTGCAAGAATTGCGGTGAATTTCCATTTTCACTTTTAAGAAAAAGTTCCCATTTAAAGTAGTCATGAAAATGACAATGAATAAATCACTAGGTATCAGATTTGAAAAATTTCTTTATTTTTAAAAGAATCAATATAAATGTTCTCAAATGATCAATCATATTTTGTGCTTTCAATTGTCAAAAGGGGGTGCAGGTTTGATTATATTTACAGAAAACAACAAAAAATATTGTAAACAAGGAAGTTTCACAATAGAAACTTACCTATTACATAATTATAGTCTACAGTAAATCGTTTTGGTTCAGAATTGATACATAAACAAAGTAAATATAAATCAAATATATGAGCTTAATATTTTTGTGTTTTTCCAATAAAATTAATCCTTAATGCTTAACTATTATTTAACATCCCTGGGGTATTTGACAATTTATAATTATCCGAGTGATTGCATAATCCATATTTATTAAGCAAAATTTATCTGTTTGATGGACTAGGAGAAACACTTCTTTTTTTAAATACGAAACGTGTGTAGACACAGCTTTACACGTCATATAAATAAATAAGTCATGGTAGATATACGTTAAATCAGGTTTATCAAAAAAATTGCATGTATCTAAAGCACAGTGAGTGATAAAAAAATTGTTATATCCATTTAGAGTTATACATCTCAGTCATATTTCCGTGCGTGTTTCATCAATTTCTTATAAGTTATTTTTGTTATAGTATTCTTTAGAAGAGAACATGTAAAGATTGAGTAACTACGTGAGAGTGTACTCAAGCCGATTCGTTCGGGAGCTATCTTTTTTATTAACAATGCATAAACTATAAGAATGTTTTTATACAAAATACTATCCAGGACGTTCGAGGTTTCTGCCAAATATTTTTATGACGAAGAGGGAATATGCTTCTTCTGTCAATGTTTAAAGGGAACAACCGATTCCATTTTGTGGGAGTGTCAAAACTCATCTAAAACTGTACTAGATCATGTCATTCCCCGTAATTTCATTGCTACTTTGAAGAGGGATATTAAGTGAGGTATTACAGTTTCAATCCAAAGCGTAACTTAAAGTAGGTGAGAGTAAGTGACCTGGAGGATGGAGTGAAAGGACCCACGCAAACTTTCTTGTTGTTTAAGTAGATTGGAACCATGAGAAGAGAAAAAGGTATAATGAAATTGATGAGATGTAGTAGGAGTAATGATAAACAATCGCATGAAAGAGTAATGATGGGATTTAATTGTAATTCCCAAGCTATGAACAATAATTACGGATAAGGATAAATGATGACTACATTTCTAATCCATTAACACTATTAATCCTTGATATCCGTGTCCCATCTATGACTAGTCCTCTCTAGTTCCGAAAGACCAGGCATCCCTACATACACAAAAACTATTAACTTGTTTTGACCGCATGAAATCATTAAATATTAAAGCGGGAATGAAATGTCCTGGGATGAGTTTTACATGAAATGAATTTACTTGGAATGAAAATATATAAAATGAATTAACTGTGAATGAAATTACCGGTAACGATATAAAACTTATGGGGACGTTATTAAAAAGGTTAGTAACTTATTACATCAAAAACTGGGTAAAGAAGATTTCCTCTCTTCATCGAATAATGCAAAAGTTGATGCGATTATGATAAAAATGTAATATATTGTCTATAAATTATGTCCTATAAAAAGAAACAAACTGCATGGAATATTACATACTGTTAATCTTTACGTAAATTGCTTATTGGAAATTTAGATTTATTTTTTTAGCCAATTATTGTTATTTCTATATATTTATTTTAAATATTCCTGATTGTGCTGTTTTGATAATAATCTTTTTTAATTTTTGTTTGTCTAAATGTTTTAACAAAATATTTTTTTTGTATCCATTATTAGCAGAATGTGAATGTTTAAATGCATGGCAATACAAAAAAAGCACAAGTAAATCTATTGTTTAAAAACAAAAGTTTGCCAGTTCTTAGACGCCTAATGACTTTAAACAATAAATTAGCACAGTTACCTATCAATATAAGATATAGAATATCAATGAAAAATTGTATTAAATTAAAATACAAATATTGCTTCTAAGAAAATTTACCTTTAGCACAATTCAGTTTTTGTTTAATACACAGGGGTACACTCTTTTAGTAGAAATGAATTTAAGCCAAAAAAGAAATTTATTTTTTAGTGCTGAATCAAAAATAGTTTTTCTTTCCAATTATCTGAATTCTTGAATATCTGAAACTATAGTAATTCGAGACTATTATAGTTCAGAGTCATATTTTATCCTTAAAAAAATCTCCAAATTAAGAGTTGGAGGATTAAAACTTGTGTAAATGATTAAAATGTGTTTTATTGATTCTATACGTTGTTCTGAATTTGATATATTTCCATTTTTGAGACTGAAAAATGAGGCTCTTCCTTTTAACCTTATGATTCATTCAAAATACATACATATTGATGAGGAATATCATAACTTTATGTGATCACATTTTTAAATATTGAAATTCTTTATTCATCGTGAATAGATCGCTTTATTGTTTCGATACTTGTATCTCATTTTCAAGGAAGAAGTCCACTTTACTACCTTATGAGGTTGAGTTGGTTTCCTTACACTAATTATCCTTCAATCTCATGAGATGGATGATCAAGTTAGAGTTATCTTCCTTCAATTACCATGATCTTCCTTTAACAGGCCATGACATCATAAAGTTACCATTGAAATCGAACATACATGATGATAAGACACGACCCATAAACAAAAATTAGGATCGCTTAAAAAATAAAAATTAGAACAAAAATCCTTGAATTTAATTAGTGTCCTTTTTTTATGGATTTACTTTGGAAAATATATATTACTCAATATTTTATTAGATAATTTTTTTCGAATATGTAATTATCTTGGCAATATATGATTTATAATCCATTTTTTTAAAATCAAAAATGAATAAATTCAATTAATATCAAATGAACTGATTTTCCAATTGTTTCTATTACCTTCAAAAATTCATTTGTGCATATATAAAATGCACAATAAAATAATAAAAAATTGATATAGACAATTTCTATTTAGATATTCAATATCCATAAGAAAAATGCATGCAAACTAAATTGGAATATATGCACATTAGAGTGTACCGTAATGATAAAAGCGTGGAGTTTTTATTGAATCATATCTTTATTTCCTATTTTTTTGTATTTAAAAAAGAAATTATTTTTACTCGTCCTTTTAGACTTAAAAATTTGTAAAATATCGAGAGAAAAAAATTTGTTTCATATTGTACGTTTAAAATTATTGAGTTAAATCGATATGAATGATTTTTATAACCTTCCATTATAGAGCTAGGATATTATATACCCCAAGATGGTGTCATCTGATTTTCAAACAACTAACCTTATTATCCTTCTAATACAGAGTGGTCCAGATAAATACGAAAAAACCTTTAACGGGTTATAACGAACGAACTAGATGGTAGAACCATAAAAATTTATTGTTTAAAGGCTACATTTTATGAAATTACTTTGAGGTCCACCTGTCTTGATATCCTCGGCCACACAGCACTGTAAGCTTTGGCAGTCCCAGGCGAATTCGTACAGATCCAGTTCAAAAAAAGTATAGAACGTCTTGGTCACAAAATGTCCTCAACTTTGGAGTCCTTATTTTTTGCCTAAATACAGGTATCGCCATGTGATATTTATCTCTGAGGAAGGGTCGATCATGACTGAGTATAATTCCTCTGTAGATTCCCTAAAGAAAGAGGGTTCTCTGTGAGTGGTTGATCAATGTAGGGAGTCTAATAATCTGTTGAGTAAACTGAGGGAAAGAAGAAGTTAAAAAGATTTGCAATGCTATGATCATCGGTTATTCGATTACCGTCATCCAATTCAAATTCGTTAAAAGCCTTATTAAGCGGCCCCAATTTGAGTTTAGAAAAGTATATAACAAAGGTATAGGAAGATTTGAGCTCTTGTATACAATGATAGCTGTCGATGAAGAAGTGAGTCGTTGTGTATATTTAACAAGTCAGTAGTACTTTTACTATTCAAGCCTGGCGACTCTTGAAAACTAGAACAAATGTATATTTTTCTTATTAATAATTCATCCGTCATATTGATTCAGTTTCTAGATATTTGTAAAGAAGTGTCTAGCAAAAAATTGAGAAGCGACAGTGTTATTCTCCTTATTAGGTCTACCCTCGGTTAAGAAAGTCCAATGTATAAGAAAAAACACAAAATTGGGTGTTTCAGATGAGGCATTGACGGATATCAACATTGTTTCTACAAATATTACAAATTATTCTAGTTTTTTTTTTTTTTTTTAAGGTTTAGAGAGATTGATGTTAATATAAATATATTTTTCATGGCTTAAGTCAACTAACACATTTAAAAAAAAAAAAAGTAATTCAAGAAATCACAAGGTAAAAAAGAGAGACAACTTTTAATCAAAGAAGTTAATTAAATTACCGAATTTTTTTTTTTAAATTGCTAAATATACGAATAAATTATAAACAGGATAATAATCAAGATAAACAAAAAATTGTATATATCCTAATTCACGAACCTACTGAAGAATTTTGGTGATAAAATGTAGATTAAAAGGAGTAAGAAGCATTTTTATAAAATCTTGGAGTGCATAATATCACAGTTCACTAACAAAGGGTTAAGAGAAAAAAAAAAAGTTTGTATGATTCACTTTTTTGGCTAATTACCAGATGATCTCAGGCCTTTTTATTTGTTTATTTTCCATGAACGGTTGAGTATTACAATAAAGGTAACAACATTATATATATCCTTAATCACACAGCTTATTTTAGCTAAGCTACTGAAACTTGATGACAGCAAAAGCTGTTCCCTTCAACCAATCTTCAAATTGGTTACCATATTTCTTTACATACCACATAGGTTTCGGACTCTTTGCATACGTATCGTATAAGGGTCTTATTGAAATCCATCACATTTTATTGTAAGCTGCAGGCCCCTTATTGATAGTAATTAATGACTAAGAAAAATATATATGGGAAGACAATTAATGATGAATTCGTTAATGATTCACACCATAAGGCTAATGAATAATTTGCTTTGTCATCCATACAGACAATATGGTGGCAATCTATTAATTAGTCATCCCAAAAAATATGAATATTCCCCTCTAATGAAACTACAGAATAATATATTTGGATTATATTTATTGGAGTTAAAAAAAGAAATATACTTAGTAGTAAAAGCCACTATATAAAAGTAATAGTCCTATGTTTGAGCTTCGGTACAAACCAATTGATCCATTTTTTATTCTCAGATATATTTTCTTGCCACATACTTAGTGGAGATATTAAGTGTCGACGAACAGACAAAAACATTTACAAACTTCACTTTTATAAAACAAACTTGCTTGGTTAATACCTATACGAAGGAAACCGAAAACTGCATAAAATATTACTGAGATTCTGTTGCGTCTTGACGAGGGAGAGACACAAGCTTATTTATAATAGGAGAGATCCAGGATGACCAAGACACATGAGGAGAAGAATTCACGTGGAGGAATAATGTAACACTGTTTATAAGATCATGTGTATTCTAGCTATACTCTAATATATTTACAAAAGACGATACTATTTATAACACGTAAAAACACAGTACTTATAATACATAGACGAATTTACAAGAAGATAAAAACATGTAAGGAGATATTAAATACATAACATCACCCCCCAAGCACCAAATCCATGGCGGTGCTTAAACAGGTTCCTCTCCATGAACAGCAGCCTATAGATCCGCTCCATCCATGTCCAGGCGAGGACAAAACATTCTTCCTTGTACTGCAAAATTTTATCTCCATAGACGTGCCGTGCTCTCAGCACGCGCACCGGAGAAAGGAGGACAATACTCCTCATAAAGGTTTTAAGGACCCGAGCACCTTGCTCGTCCCTGGGAGAAATAACATTCACCCTTGTTGAAGTTTTAAGGACCCGAGCACCCTGCTCGTCCCTGGGAGAAATAACATTCACCCTTGTTGAGGTTTTAAGGACACGAGCACCCTGCTCGTCCCTGGGAGACATCTTGCTCGATGTACCCTCATCCAACTCGGGATGATCCAGAAGAGAGACCGTTCCACATCCATTAGCCAATGATGTGAACGGGAGAGTAGGAACAGTAGAGAACCAAAATTGTGTAGGACTAAACCCATTTTTAATTATGTGGTCCCTGATCCGGACACACACTTCACTTCTTGAAAGTGACCAAGGTTGTCTTCCTTCCTCCACGAGGCCCAAACATAGGCACAGTCCATATTGCTCCACCTTCCGCAGACGAACGAGCGTTCTCCCCATCGACGAAAAAGGGCTACTCAACTCCAACAGGGCTAGCTTCGCCGACGATCCCACAGCAGGGAGGTCACGTGATCCTGATCCCATCCTCGTCGCCAATGTTGCGTGAATACATAACAGATTCCGAGCGAGAATATTGATTTTTGCAACCTGAATATGATTTCTTATATTCTAAAGTTTTATTTAGTTTTTGAAGAGAAAAAATCTAAGTATTAAGTAATAACAACTGTGTCTACAAAGACGAAGAGTAAGAAAGAGGTCTTGATCGCTAGCCCCCTAAAAGTCATACTAGACGAAGAGTAACTATAGAAGGTATGCTCGATAATAATAAGAATTATTTCTTTTCAGACTTAGAGGATAATTGAAGATCGACATCGAAGTATTTCCAACTTTTATGTTCTTACTATATATATACCTAGTGGGATTTGAGTATACTTCCTTTCTCTGAAATATGTTTGAGATACAACAGAGACTCCAATTCATTTACGGGTAGAGTGTGATGCCCTGGAGAGTATAAGAAAAGAAACATGGAAGACTCAGCTTAATAAATAGAAAATTACTTTACATAGTAGCCGTTAAAAAGACTGGCTATTTTAATGACGTTTTTTAAAATCGGTGTTGTTATTTTTATAGACTGTTTTATAGGGCCTTGTTTTGGTTTTATGCATTTTTGTTGTAAAAAATGGGATTTTCGTTGATGAAAATATATCTTAGTCTTAGGGGTAAATGTTTCAGAGATTACCGCATTTAATTGGGGTTTCCGTGGCTTTAGGGGGAACTGGTTATCCCGTCTACGTACCTTTAAGGCGTGCAATTGTAAAAAATCTGATCACAGTTATTTTGATAAAACATCATGAAAGCTTAGCTGCTCTTCTTAACAACATTCTTCATATTTTCAGTATTTTTTTGTTTCTTATATTTTTACTTTCTTCTTTTTTTTTATTTTCTATGAGGATGTAGGCTACTTTTGCTTCTTTCTGAAGAATATACCTTGTTAATTTAGTTAATTCGGTGAATTCATGAAAGCTGCGCAGTGAGGTATAGAGTAATATTCAAGTTTGGTTATTGCCCATAGTGGACAAAAACAATTTCACTGCGACCATTACTTTGTAAAAATATTCATTATGTAGTTTTTGTTTTACCGCTTGTTTTTTTTTAAATGATTAGAACAATAATTTAATTAAATTCACGAAGAAAATATTTAATTTAAATTTATATTTATCTACACCAGAAAAACAAACTAAACTAAACGACAAATGAGAGAAAGGGAAAATAAAAACAGGTGGAACCTACTAGTTTTCTGACTAGCAAATTAATATGTGAGTGAACATAGCTGCGAAAGAAGATCTTGAGCCAGTTTTAATAAATAATTATGTATAAACATTATGGTCTAAGTCGGTAGGATAGAAGCGTTTGCCGTATTATATATATATATATATTAGGCTGTACCGTAACAACGAAAGTTGGGAGTTGGTGGAGAAAGATTCGTGGCATACTTATTCTGAAAATGGTCTTCTGCTATATTTACTATCAAGCTGTAACCAAGAATATTAAAAATTCGGCATATCAAAATTATTTTGACTATTGTCAATGTGATGTATGGCTCCCTCCTCGGCCCATCAATAACGGGGTAATCCTTTTCTAGTTTTTTATATTATGAACAAAAAATTGTATTTTAACTGGTGCCTAATTAATTGGTGTAAATCCAGGTACTACTACTTGTACTTAAAATCCTCGTACCGACAAAAATTACTTTACAACTGTTTTTTTATCTCTCATATTATTTAACTTTTTCAATAAAATAAATCCTTTTTAACACAAAAAAATATATTTAAAAGCATATTTGCAAATATGCACTCCTCTTTTATAATTTTATGCAAGCATTAATCTTTTTTTTAGTAATAAAAAAAAATAATAACTTCACAAATAAACGATTTAAATAAATAATATTTATTTTAACTGTAGAAAAAGTTCACTTTTTGTTTGAATGTTCCAACGGTCATTTCACTTGAGGGTGTCATTACACTAAGCAGTCCAATCTAGTTCCCAAGCAAGAATTTAATAACAATACAAACCCCTGATTAAACGTGTCCCTTGCAATCCCCAGCAGCTGTCACACATATTATTATATAAATTTATTGAGGAACCTGGTTTTAAAGATCAATTTATAAATGACCCTCACTTGATGAATTAATCTATATTTATGAATGTATGAAAAAAAAAACATATTTAATATAAGAAATTATAATATATTCATGTTGAGAAAAACTAACGGTAAGATTGTTCCCTTTTGGCGTACCGGTTCAAGCGGTTTCAGTTCTGGAACTGCTTGAAATAGAACCGACAACACCACAATATATTCTTGAGCTTATTTTTGTATCTTGCATTTTTTAGTCTATTTATAACATTTTCATATTGTATCAAAAATTTCGAGAATACTTTGTTACGTACTGTTCCTCTATCCTATTCCATTGTTTCCATACAATTTTTGAAAATGAATAATCATAATTTTAGTTCATTTAATATCCAACAACTAGAGCACACCAAATTCTAATTTGAATTTGTACCACTTAGAATAATATTAATAGCAAAACTACCCACTTTACTCATGTATGAAAATATGTAAATCAGAGGCTACAATACAACCCAAAACAAGGCATACATAGGTCAGGCATTAAATACATTATTTTGTCATTCAGGTTTATTTTTAGGTGTTTCTACAGATTATTCTTATAGTTGAAGAAAGTTAAATGAATTATTATCAATATCTACAAATTTTTATTTGCTGAAATTTGTGTTTTTTTAGTTAATGAAAGGTTGAGTGAATACAAAAATAATTTTTAATCTCTTTGAACAAAGAACATTTCTATTGTAACCAAAAAAAATGACAAACTTTTAAATCCAGAAGTGAAACATATTTGTCAACAGATAGTTATAAAACGATTTCATCTTTAAGATAAATGTTCCACCATAACTACAAAATTCCTCTTCGATCAGGTTAGTTGAACTAAGTTTAAAAATAAATAAAAAATATCGTTCATCTTGTCATATTAACTTCACAATTACATAACAATGCTAGAAAGACAATGGCTAAACAAGAAGCCTTGAGCAATATTAACGTCGATAACGTTTTGGTATCGATACCAGATGAAGAGTAAGAAGGGGAATTCTCTATGTCTTGCATCCTTGACTTTTCATAGAATATGACTTCTTCTAATGTATTTCGAAACAAAATCCAACATTGTCAAGGAGATGTATTCTTTCCACTGCAAACATTACAAGTATGGGTACAGCTCTTCCAGGGCCAATTTGATAAGGAATATTGAAAGAAAACACACTTGATTTGAGTTGGCATTTTCTAAAATAATAGAAAAAGCCTTAAGATTACTAAAGTGTAAAGAGAGATAAAGTAAAGTAAACGACTATGTTTGATTATCTGTTATTGACCAGATGATCCTATATTTCATTCTTTCCTCCGGTCAATCATTCAGAATAATCAAACATTTGGGATTTGTTGATAAGGTCAAGAATTTTCAACCAGGATATGAGGTTATTTCAAGGAAGTCTTTGATGCCCAAACTTAAGAAAATATACGCTGACATGCAGAAGACTGTCATAAAAGACTTATTTAAGTTATCTATATCTGCCTCACTTGCGTTGTATGCTCAAAAACTCGGCGTAGCTAATTAATTGTGACTTGCCACAATCTAACAGACATCCTCAAAAGACAGGCCTTTGCTATTGCATACAATAGGATGAAGGTGATAATTATGTATTAATATTATAAAAATAACAAAAAGATAAATATTAGAACAACATCCATTTTAGGGCTTATATGCATATCATAATTTTGCCGAGTGTTGAACAAGAGTTATGGAATATTTAAAAATATAATTTATGACTTAAGCTATCGTAATTGATAGCGTATTTCTCCAAAAGCTCAGCATTAAACACTACCCACATGGAAACTCAAGTTAGAGAACTGTCAGTGATATCACATAATGAAGATTTTTTCGCAGATTTGGAAGAACAGCGACAATTTGTTAACCCAGAAAACGAAGTTAAGCTTGAAAATATAGAATCCAAACATGTACAATATATTTTAATTACCAACTCAACAGCGTCTAAAGACGATTATACACATCCTAAGAAAACAATATCATTCATCAAGGCCCATCATGAGCAAACAACTGCTTCCTATAAAAAGTGCAATTATCCCAGTCCTCAGAACCAATCCTTATCCCAAAGTTACATATCTAATTTAACAGCTCCCTTAAGCATTATTTGTGTTATGCACACACTAAAAACTTTATAGCTACTAAATCTACATAAATACTATGTTTACTACAGGGAAAACATTTTATAGACTTCATACGATGTAGAACAAATACTCTTGCAGCGTTAAAGTTTCAGACTTTTATCATACTAAATTTAAAATAGGTATTTTGGTCTCTTGTGCTAGAATTCGTTAACGATGCAGTGGTTTAGGTTCAGGGAAATTTCAATAGAACATCCTATTGCAATGAACGATGTTAAGGTTGAAGCTATTTCTGAGAGTCAACCCATAACATCAGATTAAACTATATCTTTGTAAAAGTATATCAAAGTAATGCAACCTGTTGTACAAGCCCAAAAAAACAAGTTTATCGGGTATTTTGCCTGCCATCTTGAACCTTTATGAAAAACTAAGATCCGCTAATGATAAGGTACCTACGGGCGAGTCTCTTGCTGATTCCCCTAAAAAAAGGTCTCGACAATTGGTATGCCCATCTTCTTGAGTATAGGGATTTAATCATCTCCGTTGTCTGTTTTCTAATGTTTAAAAGGGACTGGATTAAAGACGATGAAAAAATATGTCGCCAACAAGTACCTCCTCGATGAATAGAGAACTCAAGATTTGCCAAACACAGACTCTCATAGTGCCATTATAAATAGGTTTTTTATTAAAGTGGCCATGGATGGTTAATTCTTCTGGGAATGGGTTAGTTAGGTATATTAGCGAGGATTCATTTGTGGTAAAATCTGTTAAATCAAACAGGAAGGTAAAAAAGTGTTTATTATATTTAACTCAGCAATTCCAAGCTCTGCCCCATGCGAAAGAAAATTCAGCACCGGAAAAGATTTATTTTGCAAGAATTTTTATAAAATGCAGGATGACAATTTTGAAATGCAACTTTTATTTTTATTTTTAAATAATATATTCATATTTTATTTTTATTGCAATTTTTAATATAATTTTTTCCAAACTTTATCTTTGGAGTTTTGGATATATATAATATTTCTTTTTGTACCTATAAATTTGTAATTTTCATAATATATATTCAGCTTCATTATTTCCCCAAAGGCAAAACTTTAATTATTCAGTTGTTTCTTCCAAGGATAATGTCCTTTACTATTTTTTATCCTATTATAAAAAAATACAGATAAGTGGAAACTATACATTAGGAATATCATCAATCATTACTATCGTCATTATGTATTTTTCGCTTTTCCCACTGGACTAAAGGTGCATTAGATGTCGTAAATATAGAGAATCTTCTCAATATTTGGGATGTGCGTAAATACACTTCTTGATAGATGTATCTCCAATCTGTCTACATATATACTAGTATATCTATATTTAGAGTAATATAATTGTCTTTCTTTGAAAAATCGATTCGTTAGTTCTTTCGTTCGTCGGAGAATGTATTTTATAATAATCAGTATAAGTGGATTATAATTAATTATAAAATTAATGATCTTGTCATGATTATTGTATTCTATCATTTGGTTCTTCTTAAATTCTTCGAACAAAATATTCAAGATGTATGGATAATAGAAATATTCCCCAAGAAAAAGTTCCTACTGTCCATAAATTTGAAAAAATTTCTCGACCAGGAACAAATTCTAAAATCATATACAAATTTGAATTATCCTTGAAATGAAACTCCAGACTGACAAGAAATGGAAATTAAATTTCTTGCAAAATACGATTCTCATTTAATGTATGTTGAACTTGTTTTGATTTGACAACTTTTTGTTTGTCCAATATTTTCATAGTCTAATAATTCTGCATTGTTTGGTTTTGAGCCATTATCACTCGTCCAAAGAAGCCAATACTGATAATTTTTATCTGATTGAACACTTTTAAAGAGATTGTATTTTTTTTTGTTTGTTTAAATTCCAATTTTTAATTTAGCTAAATAAATTATGACTTTTAAGATGTATTCCTCATTTTTAAACTTTACTTATATAGAGATTATATGAATAAAATATACATTAAATAAAATCTATTAGCTTTAATAATAAGTCAATTTTCTGATATTTCTTTCTTTTATGTGTACAATTGCAGCATTTTCCAATGATTTCTTTTCATTTCACGAGGGTGATACAGCAGTACGTTAGTTCCTAATAACTAAAGACTTCTTGTGGATATGGAAAAGTGGTATTATATACCAGACGGTGTAAATATAACAGGGAAGTGATGTGCTATATTATGGCTTCCGAAACATTACTTTGCCAAGTCCCCCTCCACTCATACCTTTTTAGCTGAGGCCCACTTTATACAAGCCATGTGTAATGAGTAAACCATCCTCAATTATCAATTTTCCTCTCACGTCCCCCATTTTGAAAACTATTATCTTGAGTAACCTTAGTTTTTGGGCCCTCTTATGGAACTTGGAGCACTACGTACTCCATCTATAATGTAACTGCTGCTCTGTTTGTATCTAATATCATTTCTTGGAGACGAATTTTCTAGCTATGTCTCTTGTTTTAAGTCCCTGTTACCAAAAACCGAGGTTGTATAAAAAGAACTGGGACTGAAGACGGAAACTGAGAGCCTTAAAGATGAACTGAGACCTACACTGGTGAAATGAAAGAACTGATACCGGTACCAATAGAACTGCTGAACCATAGCCATACATAAACATATTTAGTAGTCCTTTTGCATGCAGCATCTAGTACAAGGTGTACTGTATAAAATGATCATTGGGGTATTTAACATAATCTAACAAATATAATTGTTGTCATATTTTTAAAATATTGCAGACGTTTTCAAGTAGCATCGAGTGTGTTTACAGGGTGCGATGTATATAGTGCTCCTTGATGTATATCATAAACATATGTTGGATCTAAAAAATAATGATGTGTTCCTAATATCGAATTTGCCAGTTTTCTGAATGTCGCATCAAAGTATTTACTGGGAGCATATATTAAATATAAAATACTGAGTGAGACATGAGTAATGTGGTTAAGCAACGAATGTGTGAATGTAAAACACAGGAAGAGAGAGTTTAAGTACTCCTTGACTAATCAAATTATCTTTTTTTTTTTTTACTAAAGCTCTCATAAGTAATTTTTTCATTCTTGAGGAAAGAACATACGTCAATGGTTTGATATAATTATTGGTATATAGGTGAGCTTATGAAAAAGGGGGAGTATTTTTAGCTTTCGTTAGAGAGTTATCTTCTATTTCATTCATGTACAATTTGTCTATTAGCTGAGGCTGAATTTCTACAGAGAATACCTTGACAGCTATAATTTTATATACTTAGTTTTGTATCAGTCCTTATTTATTCTATCCAGTCTAGTCAGCTCTCAGTGAAGCCAAATTGTTGTGATCACGCTTGTTGGACTCCCTCTCCAAGACAAGTGAATACGAAAAAGGTCTTCAAACATAAAAAAGTTGAGCCAAGGGGCATTTGTCGACATAAAACTGCTTCAGTCAACAGTGGGCACTCATTCATAATATAATTCCAGAATACGTCAAGCATTAGAATCAAAATTTGTTCCTAGTGTTTGTCTACATGAAAGCTCGATCGACATATTTTCCACAATAGATGATTAGTTGTGGCGGCAAAAAGGGTGAATCTATTTATTTTGTTAATCACTTTTGTAGTGTATGTACATGTTGGATAAGATAACTTATTCCTCATGAGATGATCAAGATAAAGGGATTAGACCTTATGTCAATGACTAATCACTTTGATGCACTGCTAAGGAAATGTACAGACATGCTTCCGTTTAATATCATTCAATAATAAAGTACATTAATACCTTTAATTGTCGTTGTTCTGATTTCAAATTTTGTATACACATTGTCTTGCTGATTGGACATTCGGGTCTATATGTAGAAGTCGGCGTAGCAACCTACTCATTGCAAGCACTTTACAATGTTACAAAGGGAGTTTCATACTATCAACACAATTGCTCTGACAAAGTATTATTGTCTTTGGGTTAATATTAATATTACAACAATAAATCAAATCTAAAAATATAAACAATATACCAAGAATTATAAAACGTTCCATTTTAAGATCATCATCCTATATAAATAAAAACATTAAACCACTATTGAATTTGAATCTTTATATAAATACAGAATAACTCGTTTTCATTTGTATTTCATCTAATAATGAACTAAAATTACACGACAATAATATTTTACAAATAATTGACTGAGGTAAAAAAATTTTATAATTTATTGAATATATATTTTTAGGGACTAGCTATTAAAACGATCACAAAAACTTATAAATATAATTGTATATTCCTGATGTCTTCCCTCCTTGTTGTTGCAATCTCAATAATTGGGTTATTACTCTATTTTCTTCGAAATACTTTTTAAAATAATCCAGATAGATTGATAAAAAATATAAACATTCATCATTATTTAAGTTACAATACAACAATTTAAATTATTTATGTCCTTTTTGGAAGTCATTTTGCGACCCTTCTGTTGTGTCCTTCGACTTCTAAAGGGGTCGATTCTCTCACTTTAGGAACTACTGATCTATGCTACAAAAGTCTTTAGTTCTTGATTTTTATTTTATTTCTCCAAAATTACTATATTTTATTCAACAGCTTTTTTATATCTTTTATAATGCTAATTGATATTTGAATTTTATACCTAAGAGTTTTACACAGTCTTTGAAATATTTTATCATATATTTTGAATATGTATCGTACATATAGTTAGATACCCAACTATCAATCTACTATTACAAATGCTGAAGGATGTAAGTATGTTAATGTACTAGAAGTGAAAACATTTTGCACCTCCTTGCATGCTATACTTCATTTTATATAAATTATTTCATATAAATTTAGACAGATTTAGAGAGATTAATTCAATATATGTACATTAAGGTGTTCCATAAAATTTAAAAGAGGTTTTTCAAAAATGCATAGTTCCCATTTTTTTTTTCTATTTGATCTCAGCTACTCAAATTTAAAAAAAAATCTTTAAGACAACGATAACATGTACCGACAAGAGTTTAAAGTCCATTGGATGACTGATTGTAGGGTGAACCGAAAAATTTGCATTAAAAAAAAGATTACACCAAAGTTACTCATTATAAATGTATTTTAACTCGTTTCAATATTAGAAAATAGATGTATGTCCGTTGTGTAAAACGTTGGTTTGTGTAACTTGAAGTATCTCCAAGTAATTTAGTAAAACGGTTTTCAAATTCCCCCGGTCCACCCTATCTTTTAAAAAGTGATATTGTTGAGTTTATTTTTCAGAATTGATAAATAATAGGACTTTATTTCATATATCAGGATTATTTTTACATAATAACGCAATAAAATAATGTTATTGAATATATTTTCTTTTCAGTGTTAAATTTGACATTCTTGTGTACATGAACGCAACGTAGTAGAAATTCCTTTTGTTCCTCCTCCGCTGTAATTAGACCATGTAAGTCTTTCCTAAACTTTTGAAGTATATTTCAGCTTCATCCGAAAATGAAAGGGCAGCATCTTCATGAGTCAAATACCATAAATAATGACTAAGTTTCTTTCAGACTGCTTTTGATATTGTTTTGTCTATTTTTTCATAAGCTTTCAATAAAATATAAAAAAAACAAGCATTTATCATTAAATGGTACTTTAAAGGTTAAAATACATTCAATCAAAGGCTTAACGTATATTGTTACAATAAATTTAATTAAATCATTTAACGTTGTTTGATGGTCTTTATTTATCTTAAACTGCGAACTTAATAGGGATATTTTCAGAAAGTATATTGCTCTTACCATCCAACGAGCTAATATTACTTTTTTTTATCATTGTCTCCACCTAAAAATATAATATTTAATTCTATGAGCTCAATATAATCAACTCTCACCAATTATCTTTATAGTTCACTGCAATCATATTCTAATAAATCTTCCATTTCCAAAACTGATAGGTTACTTTGTTCTGATGACTGTAAGGAGTCCATTTTGAGGGAATATATATTCTCCCCATAATTATTTAATTTTTAAAAGAGTTGAATATTTGGATTTCTTCTTACATTTTGTTTTTTCTATTCAAAAATACTCTTTAAAATATATTCAACAAACAAATAAATACACTCTTCTTTCTAATTTTTACTCCAGCAGAATGGCAGTACTATTAATACAACAGAAGAGAACATGCTCATTTTCTTTGAGTTCCCAGTTTCAGATTGTTTTCCATAATTTAAAAAAATTGACAAACTTTCATCTGTCATTGTCCAATTATTTAAAGCAGTCAGTAATTTCCCATCCCAAAGTAAAGCTACAACATCTGGTACTTTGTCTTTAAATCAATTTTTATGGTGTTCGTCCAATCTTTTCTTTGATTACCCTTTGGTTAAAAGGCTTACCAATTGTAAACTAATATATACTCAACCCCAATTAATCAATAGTTGCTACAAGAATAAAGACTGTAACTTTTATACTTAATTGACACCTATTTAATGCAGCAACTAACTTTGAAGTATTCAAATCTTTCTTAATCATTTTTTAAGTTTTTATTTCATGTGAAATTAGTTTGAACTTATTTAGATGTAAATAATAAAAAAAAAAACAGATTATATATTATGTTGAGCTTCTAGTATGTAATTGCCATTGAAGTTAAAATCAAACAGGGCCACAACATTTCTCTAATCTATACAGGTTAATATAAATACAAGGCAATACCATAACGTGTTTACGACTGATGTTTGACTTTCACCACGCTTTTAATAATCACGTCATAGTGTATAAGTTGTTGCGTGTTTTGTTTACATTTTTGATTGTGTTAAAAAAGAAACAATCTACATTCTTGATTTTACAATTTGACAAGGTCTTCATTTTATTAAAATAAAAGATGACCTAGGCAACACCACTTCACCATTTTTATTTCTCTTAATTTGCTTCATTGTTCCAATCACATTTATCAAGCTTTGGAAAATATCCTTTTGTATATCCAAATTTACTCCATAGGCACATCCAAAGTCCTTTTAACAAAATCGTACTCATTCCATTTTCCAAACCTCTTCCCACTAATAATGAGTTTACATTGAGATTTAGAAAAATCTATTTTCTTGTTCTTCTTTCATCGCTTCATTAAAATTAGATTTGGATTTTAATAATATACTTTCCGATTGAAGGATTTTCACTTTTCGTGTAAATCTGCATTATGTTTCCATATTGATCGAGTTCTAGAATCAGTTGATTTTTTCTGGTATTAGAAGCCCTACTAATTTGTATAATCCAGGATACACATGTTTGATTAGATGCGTAACCGTTGGTTTGAGATGATTTGTCTAATGTCTCCCATTTTATTTTATTAGAACCTTCTTCAAAATGGTCCACTATCTTAATTCATTTTGTTTTTCTTTGAGCTTGCTCATATCTTTTTCCAGGTATGATACCTCTGGAAGGGACAGCATCTTCTTTTAATTTTCTTTTTACAAGTAGTCCTAGCAATTCCCCTTTTAAATCCTTTTCATAAGAATTTTCCTCAAAATGATTCTCACAAATTCTATGATATTTTCCTAAAGGGTCCTTTTGATGACAAGCACTTTCCCCTTTCTTCCTCCTTGAGGGATCCTTTGGAAAATTATGATAAATTATGTTGTTAGGAAAATAACAAATGGAAACTACACGTATACATTATACTTTTTCAGAATGGTGAATAGGTATTATCATTTTAATAATAATAATCAATTAGTAATAATATATATATTGTGAAATGTAAATAAGATATAATACCATACTCCAGGGATACCAAACATATCTCTCTTAGGCCACAAGGTAGTTCCAGTTCTTAATTTTGCATTTTTGTGAATTGGTAATCGATACCCTTTCTATTCTCTATGACGTAAAAATATCCCTCTCTTGCACAGCAGTCGGTACGATACATCAATTCTAGCAAGCCCGATTACATGATGGTCTAACCTTGTATTTCTATTAACCTTAATCATCACTTTTTATAAAATAGGGTGGAGTTGAGAAAGTTGCATCATGTTTCACTGAACTACTTGAAGATACTTCAAATTAGACAGAACAAAGTTTTACAGAAATTTACTTTTTGTGTAATCTTTATTTGAATGTAAATTTCTCGGTCCACCCTACAACCAAGTAATCCAATGGAATTTAAGCACTCGTGGGCACCTATTGTCGTTGTCTTCGAGAATTTTTTTGTTTCATATTTGAGTAGCTGAGATCCAATAGAAAAAAAATTGGTCGAGGGTATGCATTTCAAATTTTTGAGTAAAAAAAATTATGTTATATGTCTTGGGACACCCTAATGTACATATACTCTGTATGGCATCAAAACGTAGACTCGAGAGATGGATTTAGAAATAAATCAACATATTAAATTTTCAAAAAATAATGTTAACAAAACATGTAGATAGTTTTTTTGGAAATTCTTCTGGATTATGGCCATCTCTATAATCAATAACGGTCTTTACACGTCACCTGACGGCTATGCAGGAGTTGATGATAAACTCCACTGACAGGTTTTCCCATACAGCCACCATGGACGACTTCAGTGATTCCACATTTGAGTGTTAGGTCCTGATGGTTTTTTTCTCTAAAGTGACCCATATAAAAAAATCCAATGGGTTCAAATCTGTTCACGAAGGGGGCCATATCTCTTTGAACCAGAATCGATCCATGTTATCTGTGCAGAATTTTTGGCACTTGGCGGACGTGTGAATAGGGGCAACATCCTGAGTCCTCACGTAGTTACCCTCCGAGTAGTTGGTCTTCAGCCATGGCAAGATGGTGTACCTAACCACCCCTAGAGTAAGCCTCCTGGCCGATTTTCTGTCCAGCCTTATAAAAGAACGGTGTTATCTTTTTTTCAGAAGGTGGCGTGGGGACTTGTGAAAGAAACTAATCCCAAGTTGTGCTTTATAGCCGTTCTGATGGTCGTAGGGAGCCACAAAGAAGTTGTTGGTGATGAGATTCATCAACTTACTGGGATACTTGTTTATATTTTTCTCCAAACTTAACAAGAACTTCATATCCTTATTTAAATTATACCCTCTACTCCCTGACATTCTGAAGAGGTCTTCTTCATTTTTTTATTTTTTTCCCCTCTTGGTCAACTTAAAAACCATGTTCCTCGAACATTTAACTATGTTTCGTAATCTTCATCACATCAACATCAGCATGTAGGGTATCTGAGATAGGCTAGCTTTTTGCTTATTGCTCGCTCATGATGATTAAATAGCTGAATGATTAGTTTTGTTTGTTTATGTAAAACAAACTGTGTAAACTTAATATTAGAAAAATAATCTCTTCATAATGAACTGTGGATGTCTATGTGTCAAGATTGGCCTTTCCTCAAACTTCTTTTACTTCCCCAAAGACATCGGAATTTTTTTTTGCAATTTCGATCCTGGCTGTATTGCTCTCAAAACCTTCACTCACCAACAACTTTGGGGAAGAACCCATATTACAGGTACCTACAAATTTTGTGGATGGTGTGGCAGTGGACATCAGGATGCTTGACGATGTCTAATGTACCATGGCCAGGGTGGATAAAAGTGACGATTCCAAGCTCTACCTGCTAATCTTTGTCCAGAAGTTAGATATATTTCACTTACAAGATCTTGTTTGATGGATAACATCAACAGATTTTCATTTATGTGAGCAACTTTATCATTTTAACTCTCTATGTACATTTTTCAATAATCTTGTGAAAGAGGTGGAGCAAGACTTATTCACTACCTGGGATTTTTTGAATTTCGAAGTATTTAAGGAGCCGATACTCTTTCAATTCGTGCTGCACAATAGTGGTTCAAGGTATAATTGTTTCTGCTCCATCCTCCAGTGAAAACCTTGATTGTTTAATCCGTGCGATCGAATGGAAGCGGTCAGTATTAGTGAATACATCATCATGACAACCCCAGGTGGCTAACATCTTTGATGAAGTGACAGAAGCTCCGGGAGCCTTGATGGGAAGTTGATATGCACCCATGCTACAGTCAAGAATGTAAAAACGATGATGAAATAAAAAAAAAAATCTTTCAACTATTTTTGACGAAATAAAGACAACATCTCACATAATAACAGGAAAAACTGTTCATAACATATGAAAATTACAGCTGGCACCTATTATACCAAATTTATTTTATAAACTAAGAATATGAGCTGTTCATTCTTCAAACTTTATAACTATGTAGCTCATAGTTCATTCATAAAGTTGTCTTGGGATATATATTACATAAAAGGGAAATTATATTATTGATCTTTGTTTCTATATTTTTGTCCTTTAATTTTTTTCCATGTTAATTTTCTTCTCTTTTAATGTTAAAATTCATTATATTATTTAATATAATATGATTCTCAAGGAAGCATTTCATACTCTGACGGCTTCACTATTGGATTTTAATTTTGAGTAAGAAACCCAACATTAAATCCAATATTTGGAAATATGCTATCGATATTCAATTAACACAAAATAGCTTTTAATATCAGTGAATGACGTGAGAATGGCATTGTAATATGTCATTTGCATTTTGAAAAAATGTAATCGTAATAGAATACACAGTAAATGAAGTTTGTGTAAAAAGTTTTAGTTATCATTTTTCTGTTTTTTTGTTTGTTTTTTGACAGAATTTATTTTCTCTATTAGATTTTTTTTTAGTTTTGTTAGAAATTAATAGCTACGAGTAATTGCAAAGATGTAAGATTAATCTCAACTGCCAAGTATATAAACCCATACTAAAGGTTTTCAATTTGATGCTAAACCATTAATTTATCAATTCAAAAAAAAAAAAAAAATACGTATGGTCGTGTCTTAAAACTTAAGAACGCATCCAAATCAAAGACAAAACAAAGTCATGAAACAATCATTTTTTAAATTGCATCATGAATCATCATATATAGCAGAAAGTGAAGTTGTTATCAAGTATACAATCCTTACAAGATTTTTTTTCGATATTTTTATATGTTCTTCCATTTAAGTTATACATATTAAGATGAGCCTGTTAATATTTCAAACTATCCTGTTTATTATAAAATGGCAATTAGTAATTTTATAACAATATCAAAAATAATCAATTTAGAAAACCCAGATTTTTAATATTCTATTTTTGATTAAAATCTCATGCTAAAAAGAAATATATTTGCTAATAGTACTTCAAAATGTTTTATGAACAAACATCAATTCTTACAGGGATATATGAAATGATAATAATCTTTTGGAATTTAATTTAACCATTGTTAAATGCATGATTAGAAATTGAAAGTTACGACAAAGTGTTTGCATTGATGTGTATTATCTTTTTTAAAAACTTGAGTTGGTCATAATTTTTCCTAAATTCAAGCTATTAACTCAATATTTTGAAAAAGAAAGGTTAAAACCTTAAACAATATAAGCTTTAGCTTGCATCATCAATCATTCCTTTGTACAGACTGGTATATATTGTATTTTCTCTTTTTCAGTTGAAAAACTATCTCTTTTGAAGATAGTGTTAAAGTATAAAATAAGATGGATTAAGTAAATATTAAATGTTCTGATGTATAAAACTACTTTCGGTTGAATCACACACTGCAGTTTTTGCTAAGTAATATTTTAAACTAGCAAGAACGATAAAGTAACCCTTCCTCACTTTGCAATCAAACCCAACCGTTAATACATTCCTGGGAGGATTCAACACACCAATACATATTTGCCGTAAAAAAGGAATTCTATTTTGATCAATATTTCAATTAAACATGTTTACAGCATATTTAATGAATAAGCAGTGTAATGTTGCCTAAAATTGGTTTCCAATTTAAAAAAAAGATAAGGTCAATTATTTGCCTAATTATAATAAGTAATTTATATTTTAGAGTGAGGAAGATTAATTACAGTTTAAATATATTTCAAATCCAATGTATTTGATTAGTATTATCACGGTTTCTTTTAGGAAAATTAAAATTATCCACTTATACAACGTTATTTGAAGTTGCATAAATTTTTGAAATGATCAACCGCTGGGTAACTCGTACAGTATTTAAAGTGACGCAACATGTTAAATTATATTTATTGAAACTTTGTGTATGACTTAATGTATTATTTGAAAAGTCTTTGATGTTATAGTCTCTATTTTTGCATTTTTTTCTCCAATTATAAAAGAAATGAGTCAATCTGACGCCTTGCTAGACATATGTTAAATCTGTTGGCTGATATACTTTCCGAAGTATTAGCAATCTCATCCGATCAGAGTAATAAATTAAGTGGAATGAAGATTTCACAGTTTTTTTGTAGAAAAAAAACATTCAAAGTTATTTTTATTCGACTTTTTGGTGTATATCGAGGATGTTGCCAACCTGTACTGAAACCATTCTGTGAACACAAAGTAAAGGGCCTATTATGAATTATTTTTTAATTGATTTCTTTGTTTTCCATCTATAGATATTTCCAACGCCATGCTACCAACAACCTTGGTGATGTTTTTGTTTTTTTATTTCGACTTAACCAATTTCAATAAAAAGAGGGATGGGTTTTTTTTTCAGGAATTTAGTAGCACTAGTCTAGGAAGTGGCCTTTTCATGAAAAATCCAATCATTAAGGCTTTTCTTTGAATCTTCTCAGCTCGCCCGTAGATGTTAAGTTACTTTAGAAAAATTTTGAACGACATTTCTAACGAGGGTTATACATGAGTGGTTCATTAGTATATAAGGAAATGAAAATACCAACGATCGAACTTTCCCAAGACACAACCAATAATTATACAAATGATGTATTTCTCTAAAAACTTTAGTCGGTTCAAAAAATATTCTGTCTGAGAAACCCATGCGTATTTGAGTCAATTGGTTTAAAAGTCTTCACTTTCCATGAACCCAACCCAGTATCCAGCTATTGAATGAGGTAAAAATTTGATTTTTCGAAATGCAAATATTGTTGTTTATCTCCCAAGACAAAATAATTTTAAGTATTCACTCTATTTTCTTGAATGTGGTTTTGGAAAACAGGAGATATACTATTTTGAGAACAACCAGTTTTTCTAAGATTCGGATTTTTTTCTAATTTTCAGGAAAGTGTATCTGTTAACCTCATTTGTCACTTTATCCATAAGTTTCCCATCACTCTCATTGATGGCATGTTCATAAGTTAGTGAACTTGGATATTACACATCCCGTAATTAATACAATCCTTCCTGTTTCTTTGAATCTAAAACTTATCCACAATATTATTCAATTGTTTCCCGAAATATTAAATCCGATTATATGTAGTTATTTATTTAGTTTTATAATGCCTTGTTCAGCATTTAATTACGTATTTAGTTATATTTAATGGAGGTTTATTAAGTTTAGCTTACTATTTCAACTAAAAGTAATTGATTTGTTTTTACTTTAAATTTCTTCTAGTCTTCGTTTTTAAGAAAAATGAGAAATAAGGAGTACAATCTATTCTTTAAATATATTCAACACATCCTGATCCAAACTGATGAGTACTAATTTGATTCTTCAAAATATGCAACAATTTAATAATTTTCATAGAATTTTTTATAAAAATAAAGATTTAATTTTTGCAATAAAAGAATAACAGATCCAACACCATTTTTTAAGATACTTTTCAAATAAGAATGTATTTTTTCTTCATTTCATATATTTATACAAGTATTTTTAGCATTTTAGTTGCCATTCATGACCCTAAAATGGATGGTATATTTAGAAAAATTAGAAAAAACAAAATTTTAATAACGTATGTAATTATCATGAAAATAATTATTTATTTTTTTTGGTTTCTTTTTTACCTAGTTCACTAATAATGTTCAAAAATCGAGGCTTAGTCAACCATAACTAATTACTCATTTGTAGATTGCCAAGTAAAATATTGTCCAAGTCGCCACAATGAGCACACAATACGCGAAGAGGATTGAGATAGCAGCGATCTTCCGATCAGAATGGTCCCAGAAGGCCATTGGGGAGCAGACTGGGGCCTCGAAGAAGACAATTTACAATATCTTCCATGCATGGAGATAAAATAAATCGCCTTCTTCGAGGAAAAATCTCCATCTTTGTCTTTTTTGCTGTGTGTTCATAGTGGCGACTAAGACAATGTTTTTCTTAGCATTTTGACAGTTAATTATGATTCAACAACATTTTTTAAAGGAAAATTATAAAACATGACTCTTAACCTTTTTAAAATAGCATAATAGCCCTGAATAAATACTAACGGTTTGCCCTGTATAACCTGTGTGGTAAGTTATGTGGTTTAAGCTGGTTACAACATGTCCATAGTCTTTCTTACAGTAAATAATCCTAGAAAAAAAGTTATAAATAATATATTGTTACTTTATATCCTTCAAATTTTCAATATGAATAAACTACTTCAAGTATATTGAACTTTATAATTTCGTAGGAAGCAGAATAAATAAATTGACATTATGAGATTCTCCTAAAAAAAACTACTTTCGGAAATTTAAAAAATTCAATATGTTGTATCATTCCATAAATTTAGATGAAGAAAAAAAAGAAAGCCCTTAGTAACTGGATCCTTCGACGCTATACATTTTCATTTTTTATTAAGTTGTTTAAAAGATTCTTAAAAACTAAATTTTTTTCTTGTTAAAAAATAATTTTATTGTTGAAAAACATTTTATATCAATAAATCTAAAAATGGATAAAGATAAGGGCTGCCGGTGAAAAAATAAAAAAACAAGACTGTAAATAAATTAACATTGTGATATCTTTTTTTTATATATACTGGTAGTTGCATAGATACGCAGACTATTTGTGGCAAATAATTAAATGTGTAATAAAATTTGTATGACGTATTTTTTTTTGAGAATTATATAATATAGAATTTATTCTGGTATAAAATTTAATATAATTACTGAATATATCCGCCATCAGCTGCTATGACACCCTCCAAGCACCTGCAGAAGGCATTGCACACATTTATGATGAAATGGTCTTCAATGAGTCCAAATTCGGGTGGCGGGTAGCACAGGTCTTCTTCTCCATTTGCCACCACACATTGTGGTCAAGGGGATTCAAATCAGGTGATTGAGGTGGCCAAATGTTTTTGTTCCAAAATGGCATGTCGGCATCGACCAAATTCTGAGTCATTCCAGAGGTATAGGCAGGTCTTTTAGATCTTTTTCATCGTTGACAAGCTTTTGGACCTTTAACACAGTAGTCCTGGATAGTCCACTGTCCTTGATTATCTCCTTGACAGACCTACCGGCGTGGAGGAGAGTGGCAACTATATGACGTTTGGCCTCGTAATTCATCGTAAACGACTTTGTTTGATGCGAGTAAGAAGACAAAAACAAAGTCAAAAGATTTACCGAGTTACTTGAGCTGGATTGTTTTTTTTCCGGTCACTGAACCTCGAGATATAAGTGTTTAAAAATTAGTCCGCGTATTTATGCAACTACCGGTATATATATTAGACATTTCTGTAGATATTTGCTGTTGTTCAGATGCAAATAAATGGTAAAGCCTTTATTGTTCATCTAGATAGTTTTTTTTATGTTTCCGTGGAAGTAAATAGAAATAGACAGCTTATGGAATAACAAATGGTACTGAAATCCTTGGGTTTTAGGATACTTTAGAATATACATAGCAATCTGTGCTTTGCAATTTAGCCCAATTTTATAAAAATTCAGGTACTTTAAGCAGTCATATTTAAATTTTCAAGAATTATTCCATCAGGTAAGCTATTTATCAAATGTGATTACGCCTTTTCTCTAAGATAAATATCATTTAAAATTTTATTCTAGCTTCAGATTATTCGGATCAATTTCTGACAGTTAGCCCAACTGCAGTTTTTGATCTTTATTAAAGACTCAAAAAAAAATTTCTACTCAGATTATATCATCATATACAAGACATGTATCCTCAAACTTTTTACAAAACTTTAATATTAAGCTTGTTTACTCTTTACAACATATTCTGTCGTAATTGAAATATAACTTTGGTTCTTCCATTGGTTAAAGTTTTGAAAATTCCACTTTCACCGTAATTAGTTGATTTATTTATTTTTAAAAGGGTATTAAACGTTAACGTAGTAAAAAGGACAAAACTGTATACACTATTATATACGCTTGAATAAAAAATATATATATGCAACCTCGTTCAAGTAATTTTTGAACATCTTTAACTACACCCTAAATAATAAGGAAATCATTTACTCGTTTATTTCAATTTTAAAGTGAGAGTTTAAGTTACTTGCAAAATTTTTTAATTTACAACAAATATTTAGGATGTAAGAGACTCGAAGGAACACCATCATTGAGTTTGCTTTTGTGATACACAGCCTACTGTATATCCAAAACATGCTCATATATCCTACAAGTGTCGGAGTGATAAAAGCCAGACTCCCATATTCCTTGTAGCACTGAAGCGTTCATTTAAGTTATCTCCAGGGGCTCCGACTAACGATTTTACCAAAAAGTGTCAAGTAAGCCATGCAACAGTCTTGAGGGCCATAAATACTGACATGAGGATGAAGTCATACCTCCTCTACATAAGACATTTCCTAATAGACAACATGAAGACCAGTCGGGCTGCCCCGGAAGAAAATTGCCAAACAATTTGAAGTTACATGGTAACTGAATTCAGATGAGAAATAATAGACTCTCGACAGTTCACATAGCATTCAGAATGACAGATGGTTAGGCACTGAGAGAGCTAATGAGCCCACGTCTTTAAAACCAAATTTCCCGACCTGCATCGTAACCCTTGCTAATAAATATATGGAAAAAATCCAAAATGATATACATTTTCTATGCTAAACCCCAAGATGATATGTAAAACACGAGATGTAGACGGGAAAACACTGGTAGCCCATGTAGAGAGTAGTTATCACATACAAGAGACGTTGGAAGTTTGAAGATGCGAGGAGAAGGGATAAGGAAATAAAGTATAAATTTGTCATGAAAAAAAGACACGATCCTCCAATATAAGGAGTAGAGGTTATGTTTATTGCCTTCCTATCCACTTCTTGTAGCTAATCTAATAAAATAATATGATGCTTAAGCTGATATCCTCTCAAACATTCATCAAATTGTCAGGATTACCATGATCATTTTTTTTTTCTTGTTTAGAGGAATAAAATTCAAAATAAAATATATTTGCCAATACCAAATTCCCAAATTTTGCTGTAAGGGTACAGTCTTATATAAATACTTGTATCTATGTGTATATATATATGATCTATAGAACCACAAAAAGAACTATTAATAACAATTTCAGAAATTTTATATATATCTATTTTTGCCTTAAGTCATTTTTGATTAGAAATGTACGTCATTAGTTTTATTTTTTGTTTACCTCAATCTTTTTCTTTCTCCAAAAGAAGAAAAAAGCGCGTGTGTGTGTGTGAATTAATGAGCATCATTCAAGCAACATACCTGACTCTCTGTTTTGCTAAGTATTGTATACACATGTATAGCGGTAAACATAGCTTTTTGTGCTGCTATTCAAAAAGAGAAATTAAAAAAATGTTATTTTTCCAGTAACAACAAAGAAATTATGCCTGAAGATATTTCATTGTTGTATGTATACGATATACAACATCTACAACTTTGTTTAAATAAATGATCCTTACAAAGGTTCCAATGTAACCTATGTAACTTTTTGTTTGAAGTTCTACATGTTTTTTTATGTTTCAATATCTCTCTTTGAATTATGACGTCATCAAAGATAAAAAGGAGGGGGGGGGGAAGGTGCTCAAAAAGTAAACTATTTAAAAAGCCGTTTTCACTTCTTCATACCTTTATTTGTGCCATTTTTATGTCCGACTTTTGAATCAAAAATGTAGTAATTCAACAATATTTGAAACTTTTCAAAACATTTTCAACTAACAATACAAAACTAAATTGTTTATGCAAAAGTTCAAATTTTAAAACGATAGAATAATTGAAATGTAGATAGCTATCTTAATGACATAAATAATATTTAAAGAAAAGAAAAAGAATTGAATACAAATTATAAGAGTTTTTTGAAAATAAAAAGCAGAATTTAAAAAGTAACTCCCACTTGTCTAAGGTCATATTTTCCACAAGGTATAGGACAGTTTCTATAAACTCTCAGCTGATACTACAACCATTTCATTCTTATTCCCTTCAACAGAGAGCCCCAGAGTCTCTTTTTTTTTTTTATTTCAAAACATTAGCGTTTATTATTATGTCGCAAAAATAACAATTGCAACATTGTTTGCCGTCGGAATGTCCCCAAAAAAGTGATTGCTATCAAATATTGCTCAAACGCAAATATCAACTCTGTCAAAAAGCGTTTGGATAAGATTGAGGATCTCAGAGAAGACCCTAAAAGTGGTCGTCCAATTAAAAGTGAAGCTGTATTAACAGCCTTTAAAGAACAGCCAGACATCTAAATGACAAAATTGCATATGGATGTCAATATGTTATGGTATATCATGTTAAGGCCCATCAAAGAGGCTTGTAGCGTCTCTTTATGAGACCAAAAATTACCTTTCCTTACAGCAAAATGATGAAAAGGTAACAATCAGCTCAATTCCTGTTTTTTAGTTAACTTTTAGTCTCCTTAATAACCCCTTGATTACAGTAACTAGTGGTAAGTAGAGTCTTATGCATGGAAAATCCAACACTCAAACGCTGTGTTTCATTTTTCAAAATTTTTGAAAAAAAAATACGGCCTTAAGTACTCTGTCAATAAGCAGTGGGTTACCATGCCCAAGACCTACATCAAAAGCAACAACATCAAATTGCAACACTGATTGGAAGCCACATTAATACTGTTAAAATTGTTTTGGATATTAAAAGTATACAAAATGATACATCATTTTGTAGGTCCTTCATATTAGTCTCAAAACTTTCGTATGACTCAGTATGCAGTGATCAGATATTTTTTATCAAAGATAAAGACTTGTACTCTAGACTTTCAATTGGACTAGATCACAGAATAAAGATTTGCAGCTCGACTTGGACTGAAACGTCATTTGAAATAATTCTCAAAATATAAAACACTATCTCAAGCAGAGGTTATGAAACAATATGCCAGAGTACACTGGTGTGGGGAAGAGACAGGGGAACTTGATAATAAGATATTTTTCGCCAATGGGACTAGGTAAAACCTAAAGGAGATAAGATACCAGCTACGTCAAAACCAAGGTCTTTTTAAAGGCAGTTGAAAATATGTATATTACTTGATATAACCCTGCAGGGCGAGGACTCAAACATTTAAAGCTATTTTTACTCATAGATATTTTTATTTTGTACAATTGCTATGGCAAACTTTTGAAGCAAAAGTCGGTAACACTTGTTATTCATTATGTCTCCCTCCATTCTGAATGAGAACTTTAATATGGGGATGAACAGAAGCACAGCTGGCCTTGATGAAGTCCCAGGACAATTTCTTCCACTCCTCCTTGGTCAAGGCCTTAAAGTCAACAACATTTGGGTAAGAAGTCTTATTTGCCTTGCCCTCCAAGACACACAAACAGCAAAATCCAGGGGGTTCATGCGGTTAAGGACGAAGGCAAGAAGTCTTCCGACCAGAAGATAGCCATGTTTTCCTTGCAAAAATGATTCACCTTCTAAGACGTGTGTGCCAGTGTGCTGCTTAGGTTGAACACATAGTTGTCCATGGTAAGACTTGGTATCAGAGGACCTTGAAGCTGAAGTCCATGTCGACTTTCTTGTTGGTCTTGAAGAAGAAGGGAGGCATCTTGACGGCATCAGACGCTAGGACCATGACTTCATTTTGATAATTGGTTCTGAAGGGTACCTCGACCTGAGCTCTCAAATTCAGCTACGAAACTATCCTATCTCCTATTCAGAACAGTGTCAACTGTGAAGATCATCTTGTTGGAAATCGACTTGCAATTGGAGGAGATCTCACGACCTATGCCGTTTCGCTTCTTGCTCAAACATTTTTGATCTCACAAAAACTAAACAAATATCAAAATGTAGCTGTTTGTCAGCTCTTTCGAATGTCATCAATACAAATTTGTCAGAATTTTGGAATTGAAGCTAGACAGCCTCGAAGATGAATCTATTTTTTGAGTCCTGGTCATAAATGCTATTGAAGTATTCATAAATAGTCTAATTTATACTTTAGTTTTGCTTAAATTTAGAATAATGACAAAAAATTTATACGTATTTAATAAGACCTGACAGTTTTAATTAACTAATTTATTAGTCAACTAAAATACATTAAAGGGCTTTACATTAGTTTTTTTAGCGGTTCAACAATGTGAAAAGTTGTGATGTAGGCATACTCGAATGTTATAAGCAGGAAGTGGCGGTTAAATTTGAAAAATAAACACGAATTTAATTATCATACGATAATACAACTGTGTCAGATGTCAAAACAAACTAAGTTTGAAGTAATCCAGACAATCAGTTCGTTCGGACAGAATATACGAAGGTAGTTTGAAAATTCAATTCAAAGGCCCAGATATGGCAGTATTAAATTTATTTTAGTTTGGAATTCATTTGAATTGAGGAATCAGTAGGAAAGATTATAGAACTGCTTTTGGGATTCACAAAGAATGATCCTCATCTACCATCTGGAAAATGACAATTTTATTTAACACTATTAAAGGTGCATATTGTAGTTGGACCGTTTGAAAACTGAGATGCAAGAAAAACACACACAATAAAACAAAGAAATAGTCATTTTCCATCACAACAATGCACCAGCTAACAGATAAAGCAATTTTGGTCGCAAAATTATTGGAAATAGGGTTTCAACTCGAGAGTCTAATCAACAATTAGTCGAGTGGACTGCGCACAACAAGCGAAATCTTGTGGTGGAAAGACGCAACTGTGGACTAACAAGTCATTGACAAACTCAAGAACCATTAACAGTGATTATTACAAAGCGTTGTAAAAGTGTTTAAAGAATGAAATCACGAAAAAAAACCAGGTAATTGAAGAACAAATGATAAAGTTATGAAGAGGTAATCGCCGAAACTAAGACCTATTTAGAAACAAAAAAGAAATTGTACTATCTTTTAATTTTTTTAAATTTATATCAGCGACTATAAATTTTGGATTGTCATCTTTGTACCCATATAAGTTGAGCGATACAGGTTTATGAAAAAAGTGTTTAAATTAAATTACTCACTTAAACTCAATGTGTGTTGGTTTGATTCACGCTCACTCACAGAGAAGGAATTATACATTAGGTATAGAGATCTTGAAAATATTACCTCCCAGTATGCTAAAAAATAGTGACCCCACATTTTTGTGTTGATTAGTGTTGGTTTTTATATGAAAGTTTAGATCTTTCCGAGACCACTTTCATTTTTTAGGGACTGAACCAATTCAATCCTTATAAAAAGCCCAAAAAAACACATTTTCAATATACAATTCAGTCTGATCGGCTCCTAAGAAAAAATCCTACGGGATGGGCCTAACAAAAAAATTGATCTGTATTGGTCTCTTATAAAATTAAGTTAATACCAATTCGATAGATGAATTGTTGATTACGTCATGTGTGATTAAATACTGGAAATATCGGGAAAAAAATTCTTATGAAGTTAAAAGTATTGCATAAATAATAATTGTAAAACATAATAATCAGAATATGGGAAAATCTCCTTTCACAGACTTAGACAAAAAAAAGGATCTACACTTTTTAAAAAAAGGTGAAATTTTGGTCTACCCTGTGCAATTGCTGTCTGAATCTAAATATTGGTTTAAATTGCTATGGAAAAAAAAAATATATATGCTGCTATCAGGGGAAAAAAATTGGTCTTGGACCAAGGCTCAACACAAGTGGTAGCCCTGACAATTTGTAGAATGTTAGAAAGAGAAAAGAAGCTCACCTGTAACGACGTTTAATAAAGTTAGCTATGAGTAGCCATAAAAGGAAGGGAATACTCTCTTCTCCATATCTAGTAACGATATTCTGAGGAGGAATAACTCCAATGTTGATCATTAATTATACTAGAGTCATTGAATAAGGACCTACACTTGTAACTCTAAAAACCCTTATTTTTACTTTCTGTAATATATGAGATCACGCACGTATTCAGATTTTCTCTCTTCTAGAAAAAAATATTAACTAAAAGAGGTTTGGAAACTAAACTGTCACCATGTTACTTTCCCGTTTCTTTATTTTTAGCATATGGGTAGGTCATATTTTCAACAACTCTAATAATATACAATCATGCACAAAAGTTTCGGAACACCCAGGATATTTTCTTATTTATGGAAAAAAATGAATGTATTTCAGATATGTAACAAAATTGGATAAGTTTAGTCAAACACAAGAAAAATAGTCATGACTTTTACTTAGCACTCTGTTCGAAATAAAGTCGACTCAATTTCGACAAAATATTTACCTGAATTTTGCACTCAGAATAGTCTTCATCGTGTAACCTCACTGTTTTAGTCCTTTGAAAATCAGAAAAGATTGCTTTTTGTCCTATTTTTGAAGAATTTTATATACAGTTAATATGCGAGCGGAACCTTCTCCTGCAAACTTCATTAAACAACATCTTCATCAAAACCCTTGCTAGACCCAGTAAAACATGACACGTACCATACTTGTATTTTATGCATTCATACACGTCAAGAAAACAATCGATATGGAATCAAGTGGAAAAGTATCCGAGAGGTTTATAATTTATTGCAAATTACTGTATATTGATTCAGAGACAATTCATATGTCAAATAGAGAAAAAGAAACACTTTAATGTTTACTTGTATCCAAATGACCAATTTAAGAAAAAATTATAAATAAATAGTACGATTAAAATCAAATGCAATGATTGTATATTATTTTATAAAAAATAAAAAATGATATACAAAATTTAAAAAATGTGATTACAAGGTAGCAGTAATGAATATGTTAAATATTATCAGGTTGACAAGATTGACGTATGTTATATTGAGATTGTACTTCATTATTGGTGCCTTTATTCTTTCATTCTAATATTAATCTCTAATTCAAACAGACTAGTTGGAATAAATACTTATACTTTAGATAAAAATGTGTAATTACAAAAAGTGTGATCCAAATTAAGTACTCTAAAAGATCAAGTAATTACTTAAAGGACGTCCAGTATTTATAAAACTATTTTTTGAAACAATGATCCTTTATTTATTTAACTATTTAAACGAAAAAGTCCCTCCGAGTCATGAAACCTATTTGTCGGCTGCTTCGAAAATGTACAAGGCACAGAAATATGGTTTAAATCAGTTGACAATAATTCACTAACTTTTTGCATACTTCATACAACTAATATTTGCTAACTTCTACATCTGATTAGGCTAACCCGATTGGGTAGTAAGGAAGATTATACACACAGTTTTTCCTAAGTCTAAAGGCCAAATTATGAAGTCTATACCCATCACAAATAACTCAGTTCAAGGAAGAATATTAAATGGCTGAAACATAAAAGATAAATTGTGCAGGTTTTTTTGCTTCAGTATAATTTAGCTTGCAGTTAAGTGAGTCCATTTTACAGGCACATTCCCACAATTCTACACTTTTTTGACAGTTTGGTATTGATAATGATTAACAGTTTTAACTTTTATTCCTACGAATACAAGTTACAAGGCTATCAACAGGAAACTTTCTGCAACTCTGTTATTATTTTTGGGTTTGCGATTATCTAAAAAAACATCAAGGATCAAGGATGGCATTGCTTATTGTTAGATATATCCCTAAAACTCAGTGAAATTAATTTGAAGTAGTATTTTTTTACCGATCCAACACTATTTAAAAGTTGACGGAAGTCAATGAAAATTATACAATTGCTCATAAGTTTAAGTCTAAAAAAACCAATGATCAATTTGTTACCAGCAGCGCGTCAAGTATAACTTAAATTTGTAATAGAACTTTATAAATTTTTGAAGAAGTATATTTTTGTTGACTTTTGTAATTATTTCGATCGAAAAATATTTAAAAACATTTACTTACCCTTCAATAATTTAGTATGTGCATTGGGTGATACAATTGCTCCAAAATTATCAAAATTATTAGACCCTTATTTTGGTACTGCAGCATGGTAAGTAGAACACGATTAAATACTTTTAGTAAATTTTCTATACATTTGTCTATTGCACAATTGCAATTTCTAAACGCGTATGAAGCAAAACCTTTTTGTTATTTGTGGTTTTAAAAACATATGTGAAAGTAAAATATTTATATGGTTAAATAAAAATTAACTTTGTAAAATATTTTTTTATAAATAAAGAAAACTTTATTAAACTTCACTTGAGACAAGAAGAAAAAAAACCAAAATAGTCTTTTCTTTTTTGTTATTTTCTATTTTATTTATTATTATCTTCATAAAATAAAATAAATTTATAATTCTAATTAAATTAGTTACTACTTTACAAATATAAATAAACCATTCGTCAATTTTTAAATACCAACTGCTATTTTCTTGCTATCTGTTTCTATGATTTGAAAAGGAATATTAGTCGTTCTCGACGAACTGAAGCATATTGTGTAGGTTTTCTTCGTTTCTAGCTTGGTGCAATCTTGACCCCTCTTTCTGCACCATCGTTAATCACAGAAAAACTATCAATTTTCACTTTACTTATATAAAAGTCAGGATCTTGTTCCCATTTTTCAATTGTTTTCTGCAAGGAGCTTATGCCCAGCTTCATGATGTAAAAAAGACTAAGAATCTTCACTAGCACGCTGTCCTAAATCCAGGTCATCTACAGTATCTTTTAAAATCTTTGGGAACATCGGTTTCCCATATCTTCAGCCATATATCTTACTGACGAGTCTTTCTTATAAAGTCAGCAAATTTGATACCATCATTGTTTAGATGCAATTTCCAATTTGATCACAAAATATTGCTGATGGTACGAGTTCTTCTATTTGTAACTGATCAAGTAATCAACATGTATGAGATCATAAAAAGATACTGCCCAAGAAAGTAGAACTGTAAACTCCCAGGACACGTAATCAAAAACTAAAACGCATACAATGCGATTTAGTTTTTATTGCTGTCCAGTTGCAAACATAGTCCCATTAATTAGTTCTTTAACTATCTTTTTGCAGAACAGATTGATTTGTATGGCATAAAAAAGCTTAGACATCCACCTTGCATATCTGATGAACAGTCTGAATTTTTTATCATTTCCCTTACTTAGGTATAGAATCACCAGAATTACCAGTTCCTTATATTTCTCTCACAAAAGTTTATGTGGGCAAAGTTTTGAGAAGCTAAAGGATATATACTATCTTCTTTTCTAGTCTATAGTCCAGAGATGGATAACTGACGTCCTTGAAATCATTAAATGTCTGTTGTTCAAATGCAGTTTTGAATTTGATATAATAAAAAAAAATCATTTTGAACATAGAAAATTTAATATTCATTTAGTAACTGAATATATTATGGAATATATACAGATGTAATTATTTCTAAAAAATATCTCATTCTTTTAAAAATACTTGCCTAAAACCAAATAACCACCTATCAAATATTATAATTCCTGGTACATACTCGAAGCAAATAAATAAATACCAACGTATGACGCAGTAGAATTTTACTAATGTACGATCTGTGTATTGAGGAGAACAGGAAACCTCTAAATGTGGGTATTTTCTGTGTTTGTTGGAATATCAATACAATACTTACATTATAAATTTATACTTCTGTATATTGAAAGGATAATAAATGCTTAATTCTTGTGCATGAATACTTTGAAAGTTGATTATTGTTCTCCAATTGGTTTCATCATCTAGATTGGAAAGATTCAGGTATGGAAAAATTTGGATGAAAATCAGAGATTATGTATTCCATCACAAAATAAAAGGGGAAGTGAATGATAAGGTGTTGTTTGGCTACATTTACAGTATTTCGATATAAGTGTAATTAAAGAGATAGGTTTTCCACATTTTGTAAAATGTTCGCTGGGTCTTACTTCTATCTTTTTTACTAATGTGAAATGGTGGAACTTGTGTGAATGTCAGTGGAAAAAATAATGGATTAATTAGGGCTGAATCTTTATAAAGAAGACTTACTTCTTGCTATGTCTCTTAAGACTCGATCTCATTTTGAAGCAGACTCCATTCTTACAAGGATTTAGTGTATAATTTACTAGAACCTAACATTTGGTACAACTCTGAGGATATCTAGTCTGGATGATTTTATAAAATCCCTGTTGTTTATATGCTTTATTTATTTTTTACACTGGGATTAACACACTTGATAAACGAAAGAAAAAAAAGTTTTTCTTTCCAAGTAATTTTTCTGTCTGTTGTAATGTTTTAGGATTAGCTCAGAGCCTTCTTTGTAGTTCTTAAGATGATGGACAAACAACAAATCCACTGGAAAAGTGAAATCAATCTCAAGGAAGACAAATTTACAAAATTGCCAAGGGGTCAAATATCTCCTCCACTGGACATATACATGATTGATGTTATCTAGTGGTACACACTTAATTATTTTTAAATCTAGAATAACATTGGTGCAAAATCACAGAGGAGGACAACACTATATCTTATGTCAGAACAGAGCAAAGAATATTCTGAATTCTCTCAATGCTAGCAAAAAATTCGAGCAAAGTTTTGCTCTTTTCTGTAGAATTTTTTTTTCCTGTTGATCCCATTGTGAATAAGCAGAACAGTTGCAAAATCAAAACCAAACATCCAGATAGTACCTCAGCTTCAGTTCATATATTTTTTCAGAACAAAAAATCTCGTGGCCAGCAGGGGCAAAGTCTACCCTCCCAATTTTATTGAGAGGAAGGAGCAGCTGAATGCAGATGCTTATATCGAAGTTTTTAGATAAGAAAGTGCTACCTTGCACTAGAAAAAAGTTTGCTCATAAATTTGTTTTCACTCAGGACAAAGCTTCATGTCATCATGCAGAGTAAGATCCCGGTTTTCCTGAAAGACAACTTTATCGAATTTTGGTACCCTCCTCTCCCGATGCAAACATCTTGGACTACTCTATCTAGGTATGTCTAGAGGACAGGGTATATGCTACTTCTCCCAGGAGTGTACAGTCTCTAAAGGCTTCTGTCAAGATGGAGTGGATCAAGCTCGTGTCTAAATACATAGTCTTAGTGGGCCAGAAATTTAGGCCTCTTATTGGTACAATTAATGGAGGGCTCATATATATTTTTTACCCTTTACATGGTTCAAACTAACCATGGAATTATAATCCTTGGCGGAAGAGTAGGAGAGAGTTCCTCAGAAATGCAGGGATTAACACTGTATCAGACGGGAACCAAGGTTGAATAATTTATATATATTCTATACAGAACATCTTCTCAGGACGATATTTCAAGAGTAAATATCCAAGTCCTCCAATCTCGGCTTTGATTGTCTTGGAGGTCAATCTAAACAGTATTGATTAAGCAAGCTTTTAGTATTTGTACTGGTAGTGAAGAGAAAGACGCATAATCTATTCCAAGGCAAAAGGTTGACAAACTTCGTCTTAGAAATGGTATGAAACAATAGAGATCGAACTTCATTTTAAAGAATTTATTATGTGATACGTGTCAAAAATGGTTGAGGCACAGAATACAAGTCACAAAATACAAGTCACAGATAGATCTTAAAGAGAAAAATTATCAATTTGGCCATAAAGAATTGGACACCTCGTTTCATCTATTCTAGTAATGTGCCAAAATTATTTACCAAGTATTTGCTTATGAAATGAGACTTCTTTATAAAATTTAACTTTCAATGTATACGCCTTCACTAGCTACACATTTTACCCATCTTTCAAGCGATTTATAGGTGCCTTTCAAAAAAAAATTGTTTGTCTTTGACTGCAAACCAGACATCGATCCATTTTTTGGCTTCAGAGTAAGAATCGAAGCGTAAATCATTGAATGAGTGGTCCATCGATAAGTGATAATCGGAAGGTGACAGGTATTGTAAGTAAGCCGCATGAGCAAAAGGTTCCCAGTTATACGATTCAACAAGCTGGCGGGTGGCTATAGTGCGATGCAGTGTTGCGACGCATCAAGAAAAATCTGATTGTGTTGCCTTGCTTCATACTTTGGGAGTTTTTAGCGCATAGAATGGTTCAAATCCGCCAAATATTGTTGGAAGTGATCACCATCAACGGTTTGATCGGGTTGTAGAAGTAACACAAAGCATTGCCTTCTTTACAAAGCGATCTTCATTTCTCATGTCAAAATCACCACTTTGGAGTTTTTCAAGTCACCTGAAGTACAAAAACCAAGGACTGACTCCCTTCTGGGATTCATGAATACGTCTTTCCAAGCCTTCTCCATCGATATAGTATACAAATTGCTTACCTAAGATTATTTGTTCGAACTTCCACTAAATCCTCTTTCCTCGATCTGATGTACTTCATTGATATTATAGTATATGGGAAACAAAGTAAGCAAGTATTCTACTCGGAAAGAGTGACAGCACTCCCACTAGAAAAACTGCCTGATGATAGAGATGAGGCTGTGTGCTTGAAGAAGGGCAAAGAAGGAACGGAAATAACTATAAATGAAAACATACCAGTGATGGAAAAGAATAATGAAGAATATCAAAAGAGGTATTCAAAGTAGAAGTACCATTCGTGCGGATCCTATTTGGGGGAAAATTTATTTTGATTGGAAAAATTCTGCAAATTAAAGCTTTATAGGATTTCATACATTAATTAAAACACTATACAAATATATTTGAGCAACTATCACTTAGTGAAGATGACCTTAACAGAGTCAATGCCTTGAAAATTAGAGTGGTGTATTTAGTATTCATATTTTTTTAAACCAATAACCATCCTCACCAGACTTTCGGAGATAGTGGCTAGAATAGAGATAGACGATGGAGTCATCCTTAATATTAAAGGAAGTGAAAATCTAAGGAAAGCCAAAAAGACAATTAAAGTTAATGATAAAAATGGTTTAGAGGTTGATTTACCTGGACATAGAGAGTTTATGATATGGCGAAATAATTTGGTGATATAGAGAACGTTCCAAACAATATGTACCCTGAAAGGGATGATGATTTTGTATGTTCAAGAGTATTGAGTAGAATTATGTACAGTAAACTGAGTATAAAGTTGAAGCCCAAAATAATATTCCCAACCATTCTACCTGTTAGAGAAACAAAAGTTTCATTAATATATGACATGCAGCTAGTACAATACTTTTGGTGTCTTAAGCTAGGCATACCCAATCAAAGTAACAAGTAAAACTACTTATACAGGTTTTGAAAAATATTTATAGGACATAATTAGGTCTACTGCTAAGCACTTGGAGAGTGGAAGATAGACTCATGACAGAGAGAGAGAGACAGACACGCCAAGAATAACCAGAGGAATAGGGTTGCAATTTAGATGATCACCTAAATATGGAAAATCGTATTTTGTGTCAAAAAGCAAATACAAAATCTTATTTTGTGTCAGAAAACAAATGCAAAAAAGATGATCAACTAGCAGCGACAATCGACGAATCTAAAAGTTTAAAGACAAATTCAATCAAAATGAACCTCCATTGAGAGAGAATTGGAAACACGTATTGAGGAGAAGACCGGTAGAAAATAAAAAAAGAAAGCCCAATAAAAAAAAAGAAGTAAAATGACTTTGGAGAGCCTAAAAGAGGAATCTCAGAAAGGAACACAGGAGATCAATCACCCACACTTATAAAAAGGAAGCTCCTTAAAAAGAATAATTGAATTTAATAAGTTTAAAATCAATATCAACTATGAACATTTTATCCCTAAATGTGAATTCTATAGCTAGTTATTAGAGAAGAAGAAACATTTTGAAACATGTAGAATCTAGCGTTGACACGGACATAGTGGCACTAGTTGACACTAGGCTCAAGGAAAAAATTAACTTGTTTTTTGTTAGTAACAAAAATAATACAATTTACTCCTACGCTACCCTGAGAGAAAATGTCTTTTTTTTGCGATTTGAAGAGTGAGAGAAACCTGATATGAACAGTGGCTCTTTACAGTCCAATTGAGGGCAACACTTTATTTTTCTAAGAGATTGCCAATAAATATCTGTATGACTTTCCTGAGTGGATGTGTATTATTATGATGGGTGATTTCAACGTTGTGAACGACTATTTTAAGGACACAAACAATTATAAAAATGAATATAATCTTGGCGCCGTAAAGAAAATAAGAGAACTGATTGCAACTTCAGGAATTATGGATGTTACTGATTACTTGAACAGAGTACCACAACATACTTTTGAAGTAAAACGGAATGATAAAGTGATATAATCAGCCAGACTAGACCGATTTCTTGTCTCACAGGATTTGAGATGCAACGTTAGAATATACTCAACACTTTTAAAAATTTACTCAGACCAAAACCAAGTTTCATTAACCTTGAATATTAACAGGATCAATAATTTCAGGGCACAAACATGGAAACTAAATGTAAGTCTGCTGGAAAATAAAGATATGGAAAACAGAGTTTCTTTCATAATAACAGATATATGCTCCAAATTGGAATCAGGATCAATTTCAACCCCTTCACAGACTCTGAAATGAGCGCTGGAGTGTACCAGAAGAGAGTTGATCAAATTGCATGTTAAGAAAAAGCCCCAAAGCTGTCAAATACTTTCAAGCTGTTATTAGAAGAAAGAAACAATGGGAATGAAATTTAGTTGTATATTTATACAAAGAATACAAAAATCCCCTGGCTCTGACGGATTTCCAATGGAATTTTAACAAGAAGTATTGCTCAATATTGTTCAAATTGTTAGAGCAGATCTAAATGGAAGTTTTTTTCAAAAGGGAGTTTTGATGATAACTTTACTATGGAGAGTTTAATTTTGATCTCAAGGAAGGGAAAGAATCATGACATATTGAAAATTTAAGACTACTCACATTGTTGAACACTGTTTTCCATATATACAGTGGAATATTAACAAAAATGATAAAATAAATATTACCTGCTATTATATATAATTCACAAAAAGGTTTTATAGCAGTTTTGTAGGATTGTTTGGGACTTGCATCGCCCAAACTTTTTCCCCAGATTAGAAATGTCTGAGAACAGGGAGGGAAAGGTATAAGGATTACCTGGTTGATAATTACTTGTTCGAGGAAGTATGGAGATTTGGGACTGCTTCCGATCAAATACTTTTGGGAGTCATTGCTTTTTTCGTGGTTGAGGATGCTTTTTTAGAGCATTTCATCCTCCCACTTATGAATTGGCAATAACCTGTGCCGAAAATTTAAAAGAAGCTAGAGCAGTTTGTAAGATCTTCAATAGTGAAATTAATCAATGTCAAAAAATGGAAAGACAAAGAATTATAAAAAACATTGAGTCTTATAGGCGTAAATAAGTGCCAGCCACACCTTTTTTAACTATATAATAGTGATACAAATCATACAGTTCCACTCTGACAAGTTGACAAACCAATCAAAATAAAATATATTCAATAGTTGAATCGCAAGAGAGTCTTGGAGAAAGAAGAAGCATCAACCCACAAAATCCTTAACAGTCTATGAAATTGAAAATTTAAACACTAATACGCTTAGGACGAGAAGTAATGACAGAAATAGCCAAAAAGATAAACTTTGTTTTTACTACTGCAACGCCTGTTTAGTGACATTGGTTGATTTGTTTGTCAGAATGTGAAGGCAAAAAAGATGTAAAAACAAGATATCTCTCATGGTTTTCTATACGTATGGAGTTATTTATAGCAAATAAACTTTTCTTTTATTTACATGGGTCTCCATCAAGATGAAATTAATGTTTTTATTAGGAAAGTTTTCATCATTTTGTACAAACTTAGAAGTACTCCAATTTCAATACCATATAATTTTATTCGACATAAAGAAACAACTTTTACAACAACAAAGTCAAACACAAACGATGATTAAGTCAAGGATGATTTAATGTGCATACTTAATATTTTTAGTGTGGCCTTTATTTTTGTGTAGGTTGATACTGTATTGTGCTGTAGGTTTTTTTAAATTCAAATTGTTCTTATGATGACATGCTTGCAAGTAAAATAGATTGTAAATAATTTTGTACATGTGAAAAAAGAAAAAAAACTATTTAAGTAATAAACAGCCTATAAAAATGAGCAGAGTTCAGGACATATATAAAAATCTTTAAAACAATGATTTTTGAGCTTCTCACATCTCAAAAATACCAAAACCCATCAAAATTCAAAAAAATATATTTTGGAATAGTTATATCATGTATACTGTTTAATAGGTTTTTGTTTAGGACTGAAGACTAAGGTCCCGTCCAGATCAGTGAAAATGTAGTCCAGTAAAAATACATTTACTTTTTAAGTCCTGTTCTTTATGACGTCACTCAACTTTATTTCACTTTAAAAAAAAAACCAGTTCTCCTACTGAAAGTTCCATGGACTGATAGGAAAGGTCTTCAAACCGAATTTGACCGAATAAATTATGGACTGAGATAACACTAATCCTACATACATCCACATTTTAAATAGCCTTAGCACCTTTTGCATTGTTTAGCTCAAAAGATTAAAATATATGAACGTAGAAAGATACTTTCTACTATTGACAAATGGTTATAAAAGTTCATTTTGTTTGTATTTTGAGCAAAATATATATATATATATGTATATTTAGTTTATCAGTCAACAAAAAAAAAAAAGTTGGGAAAAGTTATTTTACTCCGATAACATAAGTATATACATATTGTAAATATACAAAGCAAAAAAAAAAAGTGTACCAATTTTTACCCATATTTACCATCAAATTAAATTAATAAAATCTTTTAACCAAACAAAAAAGTGTTAAGAAGTACAGAATATGTTTATCATGAGTATAGTCAAAAGACAGAATTGGCTAATTTTAAAGCCAATCAAACACTTTTTAGTGTGGCACAGACCATATTAGTTTTGAAAAAATGACCAATTTGTCCTTTTAAGGGACCTGATTTTATCGTAATCTGCTATAAAATATTGAAAGTTCTTAATCAGTAAATTGAAAGATCTAGTTTTCTATTTTTGCATTTCTAACTACAACATGTGTTTTTTAACATTTGAAAACCTCCTTGACTAAGGGGACAGTTGCAAAATATGATTGATCGTATTCAAATGGTAATTATTTGTAAAACCATATATAGCATAATTTTAATTCAAAAACAAAGTGTTACTCCTAGGGATTTTTAATAACAACAACTCTTGCTTCTTTCAATCGAAAAGGATGTTCTATTGATAGAATCTGAGCATTTACAATGTGAACAGGATATATAATTGAAATGATAAATTTGACTAAATTGAATAAAAATTTCATTTTTACCTAGTTAAGTAACTGTGTTATACAGATGATGTTTACTAACGCAGAGTTAACTGGCAGGGTATTAAAACTTCAGAACTTTATAAAAGTAGGTTCTCAAAGATCCATTTTCTTACCATTTTTCACCAAGTGTGTTACATAAATTCAATATTGATTACTGCACAAGTTTTTTTAAATTTTATTTGATAGATTAAATGTCAAACTTTATTTCATTTTTTTCATAATAATTTAAGAAATGGAGTTGTGAATATTTTGTAAGCTAGTGAATATCTTCATTTTTCCACATTTGAAAAGAAACAAAAACAGAAGTTGTATACCTTTATTGCTGTTTTACTTTATAAAAAAATTATATGTTAATCAAATAATATTTGTAAATATAAATAAAGACATCTATGTTTGAAATATTTTTTATTTCTAATATTCGTATACCAGGTGTTATGATCAAATTGGTAGATTTACTTGAAAATTGGCTTGAATTGTACATATGAATGTTGAGAAAGAGTAAATTAGATGCATCCGTCTCCACTATTAATCCGATTTTGGGATACGGGCCCAGAAAGAGGAGCAGGCGTTGACTAAGTAATTCCTTGGTAGGTTTGTCATTGTCTCCTTGATGGAAGCAATCTGAAAGTCTTTGATGGCATAATATATTTTATTTCTTTTAGATTCAACGTATCCCCAGAAAAAATTATACATGAGATTAAGATTGCCATACACAAATGTATTTGTTACCCATATGGGCATAATAATGTTAATTCAGACACTTTAGCGACCTGTCTGAGATCATGAGTCTCCAGAAGAGTCATACGAATATTTATTACAGTTGGGATAGGACCCCAGTCTCATTTGAGACCTCCCGATTTGGAATTTCCTTGATGTTGTGACAAAAAAATCGTCAGGACGAGGTAAATTCAATTTTCTTTATATCTAGAGAAGCTTTTCCCGGGCTGCTCAAAACTTCCTCAAGTTTGTTAATACAACAAATTTTCGACTCACAAAAAAAAGATACACCATCAGGCAGCTGTATCATAACAAAATTACTCACGCACGTAAGTACCGATTTGATCTTAATGTCCTGTATTTTTTAGCTATTCATATTTAACTCTTTGGACTTGGCATTCTAGTATCCCAAAGCGTGTGAAGGGATTTTTTTTCCCAAATGTATCAACTAATATGTATTAGTTTTCTTCAAGCTATTATAATTTGCTGTGCTGTGGATATTTATATAATAAATTCAGTTGAATTAAAAAAAAGGGGACATAAAATAAAATCAATATATAATGTTTTTTTAAATAATTGTTGTCCTCGAAAACTTTAAACTTGTGTATATTGTGCTAGAGAAGAAGAATAAAAAATATCTGTGATCTGGTACAAGAAAAATTGCCCTGGGTGGAAATTTGCACGAGGAAGAAAGCGGACCAAGGGGAAATTGCCTTGGAGGTAAATGATCCATTCAGAAAATTGCATGAGGCGGAACACATAAAAATTTATCTCAATGGGGCTTTTGAACAAGATTACAATTGAGATACAAGAATATTACGGTTAGTTTAATTCATTCTACTTGTTTTTTTTAAGAATCCAATTTATAATGGTTAAATTTGTCTCCTTTATGAATTTTTGAATGAAAATAAAGAAGATATTGGTTTAGTCAAAAGGATAAAAGATAAAAATTAATTTAAACTGTCCTCCTATATTTTTGAAGCTATTCAAAAATGCAAAGAAATAATGAAATAAGATGCTTAATATTGTAGATTAAGCCAGTTAAATGATGAAAGTAAAGGAAGAAAATGTATTTGTCTGACAAAACTTTGTTGATTTCTGGCATTTTCAAAGGTTTCATGGGTTTAGATATAAATAGCTTCGTATGTTCAAAGCTAACAAAAAATTATGCGTTTTGGTGAGAATATTCCACGTTGGTCCATTTTCTTCCAAGAATTGTTCTCGAGTAATTTTTACAAAGACTTATTAAAATTATAAAATTCCAAAAAATATGTAATTTATGTTAAAAATTGTCATTTTTGCAGATACATGGTTTTGACAAACATTGACAAAATTATATAATAATTTTCAAAATAAATTAACTGATTATATGTTGAACAAGGATTAAATATTATGTGTACCTATTTTAAGACGGATAGATGGGCTTTATGGCTAAGAAGTCAGGTTCAAAGATAAAGTGGGGAGCCCTTTTCCATTTAGAGTCTTAATGGGTGCTGGAGCTTGGGATAATTCAGGAAATCTCATGTTGGACTCATGGCAAAGAGCCCTAGTTCTACTCTTACAACACATGTTAGGGACGAACCCCTGAATTTTAATGTCCACCTCATATTGAAGGTTAACTTTTTTGTTCAAACGGGATTAATGATGATTGTTGAATAATATTGGGTAAGTGGGTGTCCCCTTATGGAAAAGTTTATTCTCAAATTGAAGGTATGACAGAACAAATGAAAGGAAAGCAAAGTGCTCAACTACCCACAGACTCCATTCTTTTTGTTATTTCGGGTAATGGCGTCCAAAACAATAAGAGATGCATTCAAAATGGTACAATCTAAGAGGTTGGACAGTGGTTTATCAATTGTTAGGGGGAGTTGCAATGGACTGGGTATCTTAGGATTTAAAATGGGAACCCAAAACAGTATTGCGAAGCCTTTTACTACAAATCAATAAAAGTGGTTCGGATATGGAATGGCTATATTTTAACTCTATACTAATAAATCATCAGTGGGGATAAAAACTGCACTTTATGTGCCTTAACCATTGAAAATTCAGAACACCTCTTCTTCCTATGTCCGTCCGTGTGGCGATTAATTTAAAGAGTCGAGGAGATATTACAGAAAAAATGTAATTACATAATCGTGATGGTGAATGGCTAATCATAATCGTGTCAAGCCACCCAGAAAAACTCAAAATAGATGCCTTTATAGTACAAGTATCGCCTACTATTGCCACTTCAAGGTTTAATAAAAGGCAATATCTCAAGGGACGGAGAAGATGGTCAAGAGATCAATATTAATGATGGACAGTTTTGAGGATAATGAAATCCTGGTTAAGAATTAGAATGGAAAATTTATGTTGTATTTCTTATTTTTTTTTGTAATGGTTTTTAAATATTTATCCTTTAAACATAAGTATTTGTTGAAGTATTATTGGATGATTTAAGTAGGAAATAAACAAGCATAAAAAAATACAGTAAAGATACCTATCTTTACTTATTTGCATATGAGTATGTTGAATTAGTGTTGTGTAGGTCTTTATTTCTTCGTTCCAATTCATTCTAAGACCGGTCTTTCAATACAAATGAATTATATTAATTCATAAAGAAGAAACGTCTTATGACGTCAATAAGGATCAAGTTTTTTTTTTTCAGGACTAATAAGTGGAATTTGACTGATCTAAAAGTAGGAAGGGTCTTGGATTCGCCTCCAAATTATTATAGTATGCCATATGTTAACATGCATTGTCCGAAAACAACTGAGACCAAACAGATTTCAGGTACTCGACCTATTATGGATAATAAAAAAGAAATGAAGAATTCTAAAAAAGGCTTTTAATATTGTTTAATACTTAACTCTAGTTAAAAAAAATATTTTTTCTTTACAAGACGTACACCAAATTTTTCTTGATTAATGCTTAGAGTGACCTTTTCATGAACAGTTGTATGTAATAATTGAAAAGATAACCTTTGTATATTTGCCATTTTATTAAGCTTATAAAATTCGAGATAAGTAATCTTTTTACTTGGCTTTTGGATCTGGATCAGAAAGTTCATGTACCCAAAATATACTCGAATATTCCAGCGTAAAGATCCAAACCGATCATTAGACTGTACTGTAGTCTTTGGTCTTAAATATGGACCGACACAACTCTATTTTCAACTGTAAACAAATTATTATATTCAATATTTAAGTACATACATTTTATTAAAAATAGGGAATTAGTATTAAGCTCAATATTATATTTACAATTTTTTAATACCACTTACAAATATAGAATGTTCATATGAATATTAAACTACTAAGTAATATTCATTTTTGTCTTTGAGCATTAAAAAATAATATTACTTCTATTATTTTGCAATTTATGAAACGGTTTTTTCTTACAAAAATAAAAAATAACTAATTTTCTTGACGTATTTATGTTCAGTAATAAAACTATATAAAAGTATTTATATATCCACTTTTGAAATATAATCAGCTATTATCCAGGGATAAAATGTTTTCCATAACGAGTAGATATATATATTGAGCCCTTTTTTAGTGGACTAGGATATTATATACCCTGGTATTTATTAAAATTCTTCTTATTCCTCTGGATTGACATTTAATGTTTAGTAATATTCAGTATGCACCTGAAACATTCAATTAAATTATATGAAATTCTATTTAAATCTTCATTATGCCTTTTGTAGGATTTATTTGTATATTTAACCTTTTTTAATTGAGGTTTAGATAGTTTAATTTTTTTTCCTTAGAAATCTTTCATTATTTTTCCTTTTGATTTCTGGGATGTTTCTTTTCTCCAATGTCAGAAATGAGACTACAAAATTAAAATATTATAGCTTGTATTTACAAGCAACCATGTTAAAATTTGTATTATAAATGAATACTTAATATTTTTACTATAAGAATACCAAATTATATCTTATTGTACCTACAAAACTCATAATGTAAAAACTCTTTTTCAAAAAAAGATTAATTTATTTTTCGATGTCATATATTGATTCAATTCATAATGATTGCTTCAAAACGGATAAGAAATAGTTAATTATCTATGACAGAAAAATGAGTGGGTAGCAACTCAAAAAGTGTCGAATTAAATCCCTTTCAAAGTGGAATCCAGAATCGTTGTACATTAAAAATCATTAGTTATGAATGAACCTCCAAAGTAATAAATCAAAGTTTTGTGTGTCTGTTTTCATGTTTGAAATGGATCATTTTTTAATAGTGCGCTAACTATTTTAACAACCACGTGACTATTTTTCCAAAAAATAACAATGTAACATCTTGCAAGTGCCTCTAAAGCTCCGCTTATCATATTCAAAAAGTTATTCAATGTATTTTAAAGTACATTAAACCATTAAAGGCAATAATTCTTTAGGGTAATTAGTATGAATTGGGAATTGAGTGTATCTATTTAATACTAAAATAGGATAATTATACAGGTCAGCGCAATTACGTTCAGGGTCAAACTCCAACAGACATTTTGTTAATTTTGGGACGGTCTGTTTAGACCTATGAAAACCATTTGTGGTCGCAACAAAACGGGGCAATCTGTCATTCTGCAAAGGAAATCAAGGAGTTCTTACGGTAGGAAACACACTGTTGTATCAGCAAAAACTTTTGCCCTCCTCACACCCTTGACCTCTCCACACTCGGCATTGCCATTTTTGTATGTATAAAAGGGATATTATTTGGTGTCCGATATACGACAAAGAAACAGTTCAAAACTGGGCCTGAGCCACCTTGGAGCTACCCGTGGAAGTCATATTGAGTAATTAAGATGCCAGGTTTGAACAACAGAATTGACACACCACTCTTTTATTTCATATAATTATCTCTCCATAGACAGCATTTATTGCATTAAAGATAACAATCCCTCCTTTAATCTTGTTAACATAAGAAACGCCATCACATCAGGTTCAGCTATTTCTTTTAATTTCTATTCATCCACTTGTATCTGAATGTGGAATATATTTGAAACGGTTAGTGGTTAGGTAAAAGTTGTTATTACTTTTCCATACAACACTTCCAACAACATTCTTATTACATGGAGGATACAACTATAAAGTTTCGGCTATCGTCATCTGGGTCAGAATATTTTACATTCAGATGTTTTTAAATTTTGTAAATAGTAAGATATTTCCTATGAAAACGATATTTTTAATAAGTCACTAGTCTAACCCTATTGGTAAGAGGTTACATTTTGAATAAGCAAATTTGAAAATGGAATAAGTATGTAAAAAATAAAATAAATGGATTAAAAATTAATCCTAGGCATCATGAAGAATTATTTCATTCAACTGCATGTATCTATAAATCATCAACAAAACAAAGTATATTATCTAGTAGAAAACTCTGGTATACCATTTATTACATTTACAAAAAAAGTCTTTTCCCACTCACAAGAATACTAATATCGCAAAGAATACAAACATGAATAGCTTTTGATATATATATTTGAACTAAACAATTTTTTAAAATGTCTCAATTTATATATATTTTGATTAATAAATCCATTCCTTCAAAAATAAAAAAAGTTAAAGAAATTTGAAGTTGTGCTGTTTTCTTTTGTTTTTTTTTTTTAAATGGAAAAAAGTTATATTCAAAGCTTACAAAATAATCGAAACTGACTTTAAAGAATCATTTACAATATGAAATAGCTTGACGTCTCAGCTATCAAATAATAAAAGAGAAATACATTTGGTTTAAAAATAAAAGCAATGAGCTATATTGAATTAAGGGGACAATGAATTTATTGTTGTGTTGACGTGGCATCAGAGCGTCTGCTCTCTTTTGAGTTATGCTTGAATCTTGGGGCCTTATAGGAGATGGTTTCCCCATACATTTTATTCTGCCTACCTCATTGTCCTAAAATTGTCCATTCTGTACTTGTGTTGTGTTAACACAAAAGAGGGTTCTGTATATTCCTGAATTTCTTGTAGTTCTACATAACTGTGACTAGGTAGATAAATTATATTGAAAAACAATTAATAAATATATAAGAACAGCTCTGCTAGATGGACAACACGCTCGGGAGAAATTATTATCCTGAACTCAATGTGTCTTGGTTTGTGTCTCGGTCATTCCTAGGCAGGGACATTTATATGTTCTTGAAAACAATTCTTTGGTAAGATAGAGTAATGTAATACAATACATGGTTTATCTTAACTAGCAGAAAACTTAATTTAAGTTAATATAAATTATAAATTTATTCATCGATTGTCTTCAAACTCGGTGACTAAATGGTGTTGTGACTCAAGATTTATTATCTAAAGTTTCGTCTCAATTGAAACAAGCAACAATGAGTAAAATGAGGAGCAAAAAAGTGAAAGCATGGAGCTTTTCTCATTTGTGATTTCCCCCATGGCCATATCCAAGAAGCTCTGGTGCAGCTTAACCACTAATTATCGTGCCAGGGACTTATTCACCCCTTCCATCGTCTTGGCGCTGTGACCAGCACATGCAAAGTCTTCCTCCCCACTTTTGTAGAGAGGGCAAAGCGCCTTTATATAGATGCTTACATCGAATTTTGGATAAGAAAGTGCTCTACCTTTGGCCAGAGAAAAGTTCTAAGATATCTTTGTTTTTATTAAGACGGAGCTCCTTGTCATTGCACTGCTAAGGCCCCAGCCTTCCTAAGAGACAACTTTTGGGACATCAATATATGTCCAACTTCTTCTCCAGAGGCGAACCCCTTGGACTACTCTATCTAGGCGTCTCTAGAGGAGAGGGTATGTGCTACTCCTCGCAGGGGTATCTATTCTTTAGAGGCTTCCGTCACGACGGGGTGGACCATTTTAGAAATGGGCTACATAGTCAAAGTCTTCAAAAGATGTATGCCTAGTAATTATGTAAGTATCATAACTTAGGGCTTACATTTGAAATGAATCTTGTCCCAAACATTATTTCACGAAGAATTTGCTAAATTAATGACCTCTGAATACCTTTTGTTTAAACTGCACTCTAGAAAAAAAATTGAAATATGAATGATGTACCGCCAGATAAGATCAACCCCATATTGTTTACTTAGACTTAATAAGTGCATCTGAGCAATAAAAGGAACATTAAAAAAAATTTACGATTTGGACACTGATGTCCCTTGGTTACGAAAATCTATATTAAAGTTTCTCTGCCGGTCAGTTGTGAACACCTAAGTCATTCACAGCAAAGCCGAATACTCCCACTTTCAAGTAATTATGTTTTCCTTATTGTATTCTTCAATTTTATGTATAATATACACCATTTATTTTTCAATGAAGTGGTTAGCTAAAATTTTTTTTTTTCCTCTAAAAATTAATAATAAAAAATAGAACAGTCTTTTGGTTTTTTGTCTTAAAAAAATATTCTTTGTTATAAGACTTGAATACAATTGTGGTATTTCAATTTATTTTAAAACTACAGTATTACATTTAAAAATGACACTTTAGGGTTACAATCCTTTATTAAAGGCAAATTTTTTTCATTCTCTTTAGTGAACTGGGATATTTTACACCCCAAGATCGATAAAAATTCTTCTTATTCCTTTAAATCCACATAATCAATACTTTCCTGTATTCTAGTGTTAAATATGAATACATGTGTCTCTATATTTATCTTGCTACATCTGTTTTTAAGATTTCTTTGAATAGGTAGCCATTTTATGATCGAGGTTTAGGGAATTTAATTAAGAGTTTTGTTTAAAGGTGATCCTATGTTTTTCTATTTAATTTCTTAGACTCTTCTTTTTTCAATGTCAAGACTTGGCAAATAAAATATACAGTGTTGAGTCCGAGTGTACAGATAAAAAAAGAAGAGATGTTATCCTATTGTAAATATTTTACTTTATAAGCACACATAAAAAATAAAAGTATTATGATAGTTAAACAATTATTAGTCATCTATGTATTAAATGTGAATGTCTGTGTTTGTATGTCTTCAATCATGGGCGAACCAATGGATGGATTATGCTGAAATTTTTAATGTAGGTTTTAAACGTTCTAGAAAAGGTTCTGATATTTTTATTTTATTTGGTTTTCGGAGCCATGGCGGCTTTCAATAACATTTTTAGTACATTACCTGTAAAATTGTGGTCCAGGGTGTATTTTGGATACTAAAAGTGTTTTATGATCTTCAAGGAAGCAGCGGTGAAAGAATTTAACAGTCGTAAGGGACCAACAGCCTACAACCCGTAGGCAGCAATGTATTATAGCATATTCTTGATTCTTACAAATGCAGCAGCTGTGAGGTTAAAACCCCATTGAGGGGTCAATACTTCACCTGTACAACCTGAGAGCTGGGGGTATTTTGGGATATTGGGAGGGTTCCGTGATGCTCAGTAAGGGCGGCAGAAAAATTTTACAAGCCTCAGGCCCAGCAGTTCTCCTACACAACCTGTGTGAGAGAGTATATTCTAGTATATTGAAAGGGATTCTTGGTGCTTATAAAGGGGGTGGCGATGCCACCCCCTTTATCTTCCTTGAGTCCAAGTACTTCACCTTTACAACCTGAAGGCCGGGTTATATTTTTGGGATACCAGAAGGGTTCCATTCATTCTGAGGGAAAGGGCGGTGGAGAAATTTAGCTTACACAGGGCTGCACAAACCGGGGGATGGGTGTATTATAGAATATTATTAGGATTCCTTAGTGCATAGAAACAGGGCGGCATTATAGTTTAAACTATATTTTGGCCAAGCAGTTCACATGTACAACTTGAGATCCGTGGTGATTTTTGGTATATTAGGGGGGCTTCGTGATGGTCAGGGAAGCGGCGCCAGAAAATATAACTTGACTTGGTACCATCAGTTTCTTTTTTGTTTTTTACTAATCTTCTTTCATATGTACAAAATTCTTACTAAAGAGCAATAATTTAGATTATAAAAACAAATAATTAAAAAACAGAGTTTTCTCAAGTTATTTAAAAGAGCATCTAAGATTCCCAAGTTATTAAAAGGATTAAAAGGAATCTACATTAATTTATTTGATTTAAAATATATCTAATTCAATATAAATAACAATGAAGTCATATTAATAAAATGGCCGGGGACACCTGTATTACATAAATTCAATATTGATTACTGTAGTTGTGTTTATATCCAAGATTCTTTAAATTTTTAATTTGTTTGATAGATTAGATGTCATATTTTCATATTTTTCATAATGATTTATTAAATGGAGTTTTAAATATTTCGTAAGCTACTGAATATCTTATATAATATATAAAATATACATCTTTATTACTGTTTACTTTTAAGGAAATTATATATTTTTCAAATAATGTTTGTATATATATATATATATAAAGTCATCATTGTTTGAAATATTTTTTATTTCGAATGTGCAAATATAGAGTCTGAAGATAAAATCGGGGGATTTACTTGGAAATTGGCTTGAATTTCACATATTATTGATGAGAAAGAGTCTTAATGGATGCTGGAGAACAGCTGAAAGTGACTAGAAGCTTGGGATATTTCAGAAAATCTTATGGTGGACTCATGGCAAAGAGCCCTATTTCTCCTCTTACAACACATGTTAGGGACGAACCCCTGAATTTTAATGTCCACCTCATATTGGAGGTTAACTTTTTTGTTCAAGCGGGATTAATGACAATTGTTGAATATCATTGGTTAAGTGGGTGTCCCCTTATCGAAAATTTTATCCTCAATTTGAAGGTATGACAGAACAAATGAAAGGAAAGCAAAGTGCTCAACTACCCACAGACTCCATTCTTTTTGTTATTTCGGGTAATGGCGTCCAAAACAATAAGAGATGCATTCAAAATGGTACAATCTAAGAGGTTGGACAGTGGTTTATCAATTGTTAGGGGGAGTTGCAATGGACTGGGTATCTTAGGGTTTAAAATGGGAACCCAAAGCAGTATTGGGGAACCTTTTACTACAAATCCATATAAGTGGTTCGGATATTGAATGGCTATATTCTAACTCTACACTAATAAATTATCAGTGGGAATAACAACTGCATTTTATGTGCCTTAATCATTGGAAATTCAGAACACCTCTTCTTCCTATGTCCGTCCGTGTGTCAATTAATTTAGAGAGTCGAGGAGATATTACAGAAAACATGGAATTACATAATCGCAATGGTGAATGGCTAATCATAATCGTGTCAAGCCACCCAGAAAAACTCAAAATAGATGCATTTATGGTAAAAGTATCGCCTACTATTGACGCTTCAAGGATTAATGAAAGGCAATATCTCAAGGAATGGAAAAGAAGGTCAAGAAATTAATATGAATGATGGACAGTTCTGAGGATAATCAAATCTTGGTTAAGAAGAAGAGGGTAAAATTAATGTTCTATTTCTTATTTTCTTTCGTAATGGTTTTTAAATATTTATCCTATAAACATTTTTATTTGTTGAAGTATTATTGAATGATTTAAGTAGGAAAAAAACAAGCATATAGAAATAAAACCTTATCTTTACTTATTTGCATTGAGTATGTTCAATTAGTGTTGTGTACGTCCTTATTTCTTCGGTCCTATTCAGTCTATGACCGGTCTTTAAATACAAATAAATTACAGTATGTCCAAAAATTGATGGTGGTATTAAAAATATCCATTTTATAGTTTTTAAGAAATTTACTTTTGGTCGGAATAAAATGAAATTTGGCTGATACAATTGTTTGGCAATATTAAATTATCAGTATAAAAAGGCTCAGAAAACGACACAGGATATTAGTTGAAATTCAATATCCGAAATGGTGAGAGAGCACTCTTTGGAGACCAGGGCCAAGGCTGTTGGCATGAAAAAGGGTGGATCAAGCCAGAGATACTTTGCTCAAAGGTTAGAGATTCACCTCGAGACCATTGAGAATTGGCTTAAGAAAAGGAAGAATGGACAACCCCTTGCAGATCAGAAGAATCGAGGAATGGAGACAAAAATTGGCTAAGTTCCCAAACCTGTGATTTCAAAATCTTTGACCAAATATAGGCAATTCACAAGGAAACTTGCAGCAAGATTGACTTCAAGGGGCTATTTATTATCCAAGTCATCTGTCCACAACTATCCGAGACATTTTTTGAATGCTTTGCCATACAATCCTCGTCTGCACCCCGAACTTTCAGAAAACCAAAGGAAGGCCCAGCTTCAAGTATGTCGTGAGTGGAAACACTGGACTGTAGATGACTAGAATTGTATCCTCGTTAGTGATAAAAGTCCATCTAAGCTATTTCATACCCCAAATCCCCAAACAGATTGGGTTTGGGAAAGAGATAATGGGGATCTTGAACCTACTCCAATAGTGAAATTTCCTCTGAAAATTCAGGTTTTGGCCGTTATAAACCACCGGGGAGTGTCAGATCTTCATCTGATTCCACGAAACCAACTGTGACAGCCGAGTACTACGTAACGGAGGTCTTCATCAAGTCCCTGATGTCATCTTTGTCTCGTACTGAAGAAACTGGACATCCTTTAAAGAGAAAAATGTTGTCTGAAACATAAAGAGCCATTTTCCAGCAGGATGGTGCCCCTGTTCGCCAATCCAAAGGCACAAAAGTGGTTTTCAGACAACTTTGATTACTGCCAACACTCCTAATTTGTCTCTCATTGAAAATTTGTGAGCCTTGGTCCTGAGGGAACTCAATGAAAATGCGCCAGCAACTTCAAAGGATGAATTGAAAAAAAAACTGGCAAAAGCTTGGGATTTTTTTTTCCAGACACTTCGAATAATCTGTATGAAGGGATGCCAAAGCGCATAAAAAATGTATTAAGCTTTAAGATCGTCATATTGGGAAGTAAAGAAAGTTTTTCGCAAAAAATATCCCTTGTTTAGGTTATTTCATGATTATTATTTTTTTTAAACCACCATCAATTTTTGGAAATACCGTATATTAACCCAAAACGAAGAAACATCTTATTGGCATCACTAAGGATCGAATTTTCCTTAAAAACTATAAGTGGAACTGGACTAAACCGAATGGAACTGGACTAAAGTAAAATAGAAAGGGTCTTGGATTCGCCTCCAAATTACTCGGATATACCATATCTTAACAGACATCATCTGAAAACACCTGAGACCAAAACCAAACCGATTTTTGGTACTGGAGCTATTATAGATAATGAAAAAGTATAAGGAATTTTTTATATCTAAAAAATACTTTTGTATTGCTTGATACTTAACTTTAGTTAAAAAAAGATGATATTTTCTATATAAAACGTACTACCTATTTATCTTGATTAATGCTTTGAGTAACATTTTCATAAACAGTTGTATGCGTACATGTTCCACAATGTAATAACTATCTCAAAAACACAAAAATATATATTATTTTTGCTTCTCTAATGTCGATGTTTCTTTCATAGATATGAAATTGTGACCAACAAACAACTTTTTTTAAATACTAATTCTATTATTGATTTTGTGTCTTTCTCTGTTTTTTTTAGAGGAAAGGCTCTGAGATACTCTTAAGCTAAAGACGTATCCAATGTTATTGTAACAATAATTCTAATAATAACCAGGGATTAAATTCTAATATTAGTAGCAGTAAGTTCTGTATGGTTTTTACATCAGTAATTATTGAAAAATTAACTTTGATGTAATTGCCATTCTATTAAGCTTATAAAATTTGTGACAAGTAATCCTTTTATTTGGCTTTCGGATCTGAATCAGAAAGGTCAAGTACACAAAATTAACTCAAATATTTTGGCGTAAGGTCCAAACCTATCTTTACACTGTACTTTAATCCTTGTTCTTAAATATGGGGACCAACACAACACTATTTTCAAATGTAAACAAATTATTATATTCAATATAGGTATATACAATTTACTCAAAATAGAGAATTAGTATTAAGCTCAATATTATATTGTCAATTTTTAATACCACTTACAAATAAAAAATGTTCATATGAATATTAAACTACTGGGGGATATTTTTTTTTGTAAATTAGCATACCAAAATAATATTATTTATATTTCTAAGCCATATATAAAATGTTTGTTTTTTACTCAAAAAATAATAACAACTCATTTTCTTAACGTATTTATGATAAGTAATAAAACTATATTAAAGTATTTATATATCCACTTTTGAAATATAAACAGGTATCATCCAGGGATAAAAGGGTTTCCATAACGAGTAGAGTTATATTTTTTACCCTTCGTTCGTAGAATGGGATATTATACACCCAAATATTTATAAACATTCATCCTATTCATTTGAATCTACATTTTATGATCAATAATTTCCAGTATGCACCTGAAACATTCAATCAAATTATATATATATATATATCTTCATAATGCCTTGTTTAGTGTTTATTTGTATAGTTTGAGCAAAAAATAGCTACAGAAAAAATGTCAAGGAAAAAATGGCAGGAGAATAAAAAGGAAAAGTGTGTAAGTGGAAATAATGGCAAGATTCCTTTAAACTGATATAATACCTATCACCAATATGACATATATTATGATAAAAGAAAATAAACAAACTCGACAGCGACTCCAATGGAAAAGGTGCTAATCACATAATTTTCCGTTATTAATTACAATATCATTTGAAATGATGGATTATTAATATTCGACCTGACTCTTGGATTGACAGACAATCATATGCAAAATACTATGCATGAGCAGTGATTTCCCCTTTGTTATGATCCATTTTGTGTCAGAAGAAGAAGTGTTTGGCTTTGGTGGGACAAACTACTTAGAGGATTCGGGCAGGTAGTTAAAGGTCGAGTCGTTGGAGAGTGCAAGGAACACTTTAAAGCTCAGTACAGTTGGAGCAATCTGAAATTGTAATAGAAGGATGGTCTTCGTCTCTTCATAAACCTTCTTTTTTTGTTTTTTTTAATGTCCAAAGAGAACGAAACAGGCTATATTACATGATTACCTAACGGACTTCAATTACCGAAGTTGTTCATATAAGACTGTGAATTCATACTTCCACTGTATCAAGCCAAGTTATGAGAACCATAAAAAGTGACTTATAGGCACTTTCCACGAATTTTTAACTGTATTTTTCTAGTATGGTACAATGGCATTTGAATATGTACCTACGATTGTAATAAGTAATAATGATATTTATTGATATTTATCAAAGAATATGAATATTATGACTCTATATATTTATTCATTTCAATTTAGAATGAGAATTCGGCTCCAACTTCATTAACATGAAAAACAAAGGTTAATGTAAATTACTTTGTCATTGTTTAATTATATAAATTAATTTATTGATTGAAAATATGTAAATACATATTTAATGACGATAGAAAACGGGTGTAAAAAAATGTATTCCAAACTCATGTAATTATTTAATTTGGTTAATTTAGGTAGGTATGGTTGGGGCAAACTCTATGGAAATGTTTCAGCCCCTTAAAGATTTCAGTTCCTTAAATTTCTCTTAACTGTATTGTATTTTGAAAGTTTGGTATTTACGAAGCTATTTTTATCTATTTAGCTCTAGGTTTACCTTTCAATTACAGAGAAATACAATTTTTTTTATTCATTTTGATCATGGTGATTATTAGTCAATTTCTAGTGATCTTAAATAAACTAATAATTTTTCCCAGGCCTTGAAAATGTTCGTTTTATTAATAAAATATAAATAATCAAATGAGTGATTTCGATCGTTATTATCGGCTTTTAGTTTAGATGTGCTTTTCAAATTGAATAACATAAAAGACAGAAATACTTCCATGTTCTCTAAGAATTAGAACAAAGGAAGATATCCCAGATACTTTACCCTCAACAAAAGATGCTCAAATTCCAATATCTACGGGAATTATGGAAGATTGAAACTTTAGCTCAAGAAGCAAACCAAACCAACATAAGCCTCAAAAGAGTATGGTTGACTCCTTCCTTGTGTGGGTAATTTTATCAGTCCAAGCCAAAGCTTATTTTTGTCTTTAATGTCTATGGGAACCATAAAAAAAATCACGTTCAAAATACTAATAGCAACTAAAAATTACAATATTTTATTTTCTCAGAAGTAAAATAGCTATGTATGTTGTGATCAAATCATAATTGCAATAATTAGCTATTTATTAAAGAATAATTGATTCTTTTCATGATGGTAGTGCTTTAAAACTTCCATTATTGGGTCATAATAAATAAAAAGTGAAGGTACAGAATGAAATAAAAATGAGTGGGTAATCATTATTTCGGGTTATTTCCCACAGTATCCGTAGCAATTAGATAAAAGATAGTATTTGACACAATCTTGAAAACATACACGAAAATGTTCAGATACGTTGATTTTGTAGTTACATACGCCAAGGAAATTTCCATACTTTTGCTATATATTCATATCAAAATTTTGATATAAACTGTTTTTTTCTATAGGTGCTGCAGGATTGAATAAGTTTTATTGTACAACATTATGGAAGAATTATAACTAAGGTACTAATAAATTTGGTTTAATCTTTGAACAACATAAAACTAATTACCAGTTAAATAATGACAAAACCTCTTTCTATACACTAATTTTCCCTCTAAAGAAAACTGATATCAGATTAATGAAAACAATTCCTCCTTTACCCTTGTTATATTTAGAAACCTCATCATCAACTATTAGGTACACATACTTATTTTCAATTCTATTCACCCTTTTGCCTTTCGATATCAAATATAAATGAAACTGTTGTTAGTTAATTAATGATGGTTGTTATCTTTCAACAAATCAGTTTCAACAACATTCCAATGACATGGACAATTCAACTCTCAAGTTTTGGTTCTGGTCATCTGGATCAGAATATTTTAACTCAGATGGTTTTAAATTTCATAGATAGTAAAATATAATATTATAAGTCAGAAGGCTAATCCGTTTTGTAAGAGGGTAAATATTTAACGAGCGAATTTGAAAAAACTTCACGAGACATTTCCTTTTTTCTGGAAGCCATAATTTTATATAAAACACCACCCTTGATTTGAGCTGACTCTTGAGTAACGCGGCTCCCAAGGAACTAATTTAGAACTTTATATATATATAATACTAAGAAAATTACTCCCAACGACAGATAAACATAAATTAATTAATTATTGTTGCATGTTGATGGAAAAAATCATATTTTTATAAAGTTCTATAAAAATATATAACTATCGGTGGTAATTGCTTAATAAGAAAATAAATATCTTCCTTAATACCACTTTTAAACTAACAAAATATCAAATTATATTTTTTTATAAATATTATTTTCTAGATCTCTAGGATCATCGTAACATTATATTAATCAATTGTAAAATCTGAATAAGAAACTGATATCCTTGTAAATGTCATGAAAACTTTTGTACCATAATGATAAGCTCAAATTCGTTAGCTTTTCACATTATTCGCGAGCTTGAGGCAATGAAAATCCAAAGGAAATTTGTCCTTTCAATTTCCCTTTCTCCTATTCGATTCTTATGTATTATTACCTATTAGTGATATTTAATACCTTTTCTACATTATGAAATATTTCAGTGTCAAGATACAGGAAACGAACATGTGAATTCAGTACCTTATTGTATAAAAAACTGATTGTATTAAATGAAAATTGCTGAAACGACAAGCTTTGTTAATACAATAAGTTTTTTTTTGTTTTTTAATAATATGTTGCCTCATATTTGAGACCGTGCCAAACATTTCTAATCATTGTATTGTACTGGTTGACTGTTAGACTGGAATGAATTGTTGTAAGATCGTTCGACCTACAGATGGAAAATGGACTGACAAGACATTTTTTTAGTTAAGTATAAATATGACAAGATGTAACCTGTTAGCAGTTTTATTAATAATGTCGAAGTCGACATTGGGATTTTTTTTTTTTTTTTTGATTTGTCCCACCACTAGTAAAAACAACAATTTATTTGATAAATCGTAGTAAGTAATTTGATTCCTACCCTCAATTTGTGAACTGGGATAATATATACCCCGATATTTATAAAAATGCTTCTTATTCCTTTAAATCTACATTTCATTGTCAATACATTTCAGTAGTCTCCTGAAGCATTAAATCTAATTACATAAAATAATTTATTTATCTCGATAAGGTAATGTTCCACATTTATTTTTATAATTAGGTGTTTTTATAGATTTATATTATTAAATTTATTGAACCTTATATAAATTTGTTCCTTTTTTTACCATTTTATTACTTGGATGCTTTACTGTGATGACTGAGGCATACAATGGTAGCTACAAGATTATAATAATTTAAATATTATTTTATATACTGAGCGGTCCATTGAAATCCGACCACATACTAATTCAATAATTAATGATGGTTGAGTGATTGAAATTAATTCATATATCTATATATGAAAGCATAAAAAATTATTTACCAGAAAAAACAAACTCTTTTTACTTACGTACAAGTCAAGAAAGTTGATCTTGAATGTGATCAAAGGATTTCCATTAAATCACTCCAAGCAGTTGTGTGTCTCCTGAACCACCGTCAACGCCGTCAATAAGGTCTGAAATGTTGGAGAGGAAGATGGTTAAGAAAATATGCCAGACCAATCCCCTCAAGTCCATGAGGACCATGCAAGAGAACTTGGGGTTTCACATCAGACTGTCCAGAATGTTATCAGAAAAGTTTTAGGAAAGAGAGTGAGGGTGAAAAGGCCACTTATGACACCAGCAATGAAAGAAACCCATCCCCTCCATCATAAGACTCTTTTGAATGAGTATTTTGAGTTCTTTAGAAGTCTTTTTCGACACTTTTGACCCTATTACAGCCCTAATACCAATTCTCATTCTCCCGAGTACACCTTTTTTGTACATGTCAAGGAGAAGGCCCCAAGTGTCCGTAATCTCAACGCTGAGCTCCTTAAAGCTATTGTCAGCCAGTACTGGAATTCCATAAAAGAGGACGACATCCTCAGCAGTTGCCAGGGCTTCCACTGCCACCTGGAATCCACCGTTGCGCCTATATTAATGATTTAAAGAGCTCAGGCACACATCTATTTATAGTATGTATTTTGTTGCAATTTTAATATCAATAAATAAATCATATCTTCTCTAAGTTCAAAATTCAAAGTGTTTATATTTTAATGTGCCACTCTATTATATACGTAACCTCATCAAAAACTGATTTGATTTTAAAAAATCACTTAGAGAATGAGATATTTTATAAAAAATTTTATCAAAAAAGGTAATATTTAATGTTTTTACAATTATACATAATAGCAAAATATATCATGTTGAGCCCCTTAAACTCATGTTTGTTTGTTTTTTAAATAAGGACTACTTTTTTTTTGTTTTATATTTATGTAAGTATTTAAAACATTTCAATGGATACTTACGCATACAAAAATGAATGAAATAGTAAAAAAATGAAATAATATTCAAATGGCAAAATTGATATAATTGTTCAATTGTTTATCATATAATTAAAAGACGTTTTATTTTCTTGTTTTTCTTTTTAGTCACTTCAATAACTGCGTTATTAAAAAGATATTCACTATCAGAGAGTTATTAATAGAATGCTTAAAAAAATTTATAGTTCATATATGAATATTATTTATGGGCTTTACCCATTATTTTTACCCCTTTGTAGGCTTACTTTTACTTTGGACAAACTAAAAAATCAATAACTAACATATAAATTAATTTATCCTTCGCAAAATTCTTATGTTTATTTTAATATGTGTGTATATTTTACATACTACATACCATCTAGTCTTGAAAAATACAGTTTATAGTAGGAACACCACCATATTTTTCACTATTTTTTCATTTGCGTATGGGTTTTTCATTTGCAAGACAAATCAAATCATTTTTTGTTTTCCCCACTACATGAATATACAAAATATATGGAAAAAAGTTCCTGTATATATCCTTAATCAGTTATATACTTATACTAGTGCAAACATGGTATCTTAAACAAAGCCAATTAAAATATTTTATTTATATTTAGTTTGATTATGTTACAATTCTAAACTAAAACAATCTGCCTTAAACTTATAAATATATAATAGGTAAATTTATATTGTAAATCCTCCTTGTTTACAAATTTTTTTGTTTGTCTATCCATTTAATGTTATAATAGTCGAACCTGCACCCCTTTACAGACTCTTGAAAATCCAACATATAAATGAATAAGGGGGAAAATAGGGAATATATAATGTAATTTTTTCAAATGGTTAAGCTTGTGATTTATATATTGCCTTTGTCATTGCTAATTTGCCATGTTCCTTCTTCAACCATAATGAAGATGCATACTAAGACTAACTCGCTGAATGTCCTTTAGTTTTCTGTTTTTACTAACAGATGTTTATCAGGTACGGCATGTATTGCAGCTAAGAGATTACCTTTAGGATGATGTTGCTCCTCCATGCTTTGGTTTTGTCAAACTTATTGTGGAAAGTGTCGTTTTTCATCCTTTTTCAGCCTATAAATGGAAATTGATTGAGTTCAAAACAAGATACAGAATCAATCAAACCCCTTTTTAATCATAAAAACACCTTTATATAAGTCTTATGAATCCTAATTTTAATTTGGTGATTGTTTTAAGGGTACAAAATTAATAGAACAAAAACTGTCCTGAATAACTATAAACCCAGATATTTCAGAATTCAGATGACTGACAGAAAAACTGAGATCAGTTTTGAAGTCTGCCCTAAAATCTAATTTCCTTTTTTGGCTTATATTCATATACAAAAAATGAATGTTCCCCTTTGTTATTTAAAATAATAACTTTTTCCTGTCTCAATATATTATATTCATATTAAATCTAATTTGATATTTACGGTTGCAAAATGTAGGGAGTAGGGAAAAAAAAGTTTTTATATAATTGTTTGTTTATCAATATATGTAATTAAAAATGTTTTGTTTTGTGGTTTCTTTTTCTTAGTTCATTGACCGGGTTATCATATGAATGGTCAATAACGGAAAAAATTGAATATGGAACATCCAAATAAACTCCAAATAATATGGTATTTGAATCTATTTGCAAAATGACTAATGCACGAACACATCGCCAGACAAAATAATCAATATATTTAATGATAATTCATACTACAATAATTAATAATTATAAAACTTATTTTACGACCATTTTAAAAGAGAAAAAGTTAAATAATTTGTCACAAATTGAAATAATTATTAATTCCCTTAATTCATAAAGAAGATTCTTTAAAGTTTTGCAAATTTGTGGAAAATAAAAAGAAAAATGAAAAAATGTTGATCCATTATTTGGCCATAGGGAGGAATTTTTTTGAAAAAAAAATCGAAAATAAGAAGGGTCGAAATGAAAGATAAATGAATGGGTAGAAACTCAAAAAGTGTCAAATTAAATCTCTTTTCAATGTAAAATCCAGGATTGTTGTATATTAAAATAAATTTCTTTTGAATGAGCATCTAAAATAATAAAGAAAAGTTTGTTTGTCTTTTTATTTTGAAGTTAGAAATCAGTACTTTTTTAACATGCCGGATGAATTATAACTAAAACACAATTAAATTTGTTTTTAACTTTTCATGAGTCGCTAGGATTGAATAGCAGAAGCACTATTGACTAGTGCAGTAGGGACTACACCAATTTCTTTCAATAATTCTCCTTCCATACACAACTGTTATTTCATCAAAGAGAACAAATGCTCCTTTGCCCTTGCTATATTTACAAACATCATCAGTACTTCCTTCATCTCTGTTCTCCCCTTTGTCTTTGCATATGTAATATATTGAAACTGTTGGTGGTTAAGTTATGTATAGTGGTTATTATCGTTCCCCTCATCACTTTCAAAAACATTCTTATTACATGTAGAATCAAATTCTCAAGTTTCAGTTCTCGTCATATGGGGCATAATATTTTAAATTATATGGTTTTAAATTTCGTAAATAATAAGAAGTTTATTTATAAGTCATAAGGCTATCCTTTCTGGTGAGATGTTAAATATTTAACCAAGGAATGTCAAAATTGAATAAAAATGAAAAAAAATATATAAAAATGATTAAAAATTGATAATGATCAAATTAAAGAATCACCAACTCATTTCTCCTTCAAGTTTAATATTATGGCAATAGACTTCACAAGATATTTGTTTTTTCCTAGAAGCCATAATTTTGTAATTGAACAAGACACTTGATTTGAGCTAGACTATTGAGTGATGCAGCCCCTAGTAACTAATTTAGAACTTCATATATATATATATAATACTAAGAAATTACTTATAACGACAGATAAACATAAATTAATTAATTAATATTGCATGTTGTTGGAAAAAATCATATTTTTATATTATGGTAAATTTATAAGCCTATCGCTGGGAACTGCTTTGTAGAAAAATTAACCTATTCTATAATAACCCTTTCAAACTTACAAAAAATCAGAATATATTTTTTGATAAATATAATTTTTTGTAGGTGTATAGGATCCGACTAACATTGTACTAATTTATTAAGAATTCTGAATAGGAAACCAATATCCTACTGGGTGTGAAGAAAGTTTTTTACCCATAAAAATTAAGTTTAATTATTATGATTTATTATTTTTGTAATTATTATATATTTTTATACTTTTATTCCACATCCTATTTGACAAAATGATTATGAATGATACTATTTCATACAATTTGTCATATAAAATAATATTTTTTACTATTTTATCCAATAAATAATTAAACAACTATACAAGTGATATTTTCAGAAGCAATTTCTATCATTTTGTAGGCACCAAGATACATCAATTACAAAAATAAAAATATTTTATTATCTTATTTTGGATCATGCACACATTTTGATCTAGTTTATTGTGTAATTATTGTAACGCCACCATTAATTTAAAAATAATTATTATTTGACTTATTTTCCATCACCAATATTTAATTCAACTGAATGTATTTATACATCATCAGCACAACAATGTATATTATCTAGTAGGAAACTATAATATACCATTTGATACATTGACAAAAAACTCCACACTTAGAGGAATACTAATATCCCAAATAATTCAAAAAAAGAATAACTTTTGATGTATATATTGGAACTAATATTTCTTTTTAAATATGTTTCAATATATACATATATATTTTGATTAACAAATCCATTCATTCAAAAATACAAAAAGTTTTAAAAATTCAAAGTTGTGTTTTTTTAATTGTGGAAAGAGCTTACAAAATATTCAAAAGGAATTTCGATTAGTTATTTTACAATATGAAATAATTATCTATCAGCTATCAAATAATAAAATAAACACATTTTGTTTAAAAATAAGAGCAATAAGCCATATTGAATTTAGGGGATACTGGATTTATGGAAGTGTGGACGTGGGATCTTTGTGTCTGCTGTCTTTTGTGTGATGCTGAAATCTTGTGGATTTATTAGTATCTTTTTTTCTCTATAGAGTATATACTGTCCACATCAATGTCTTTCTATTTTGGGCTTAAAAGATCAGAGGTAACTGTGAACTGGGAATAAAATTATTATATAAAATACAAATTTATATATATATTTGAACAGTGTATTTGGAAAAAATAATTATCTTGAATTGAATGTGTGTAGGTTCATGTCTCTATCGTTCCTAGAGAAGGAAATATAATTAATGTATATGGACTTCAAGGACAATTCTTAGGTCAAACAGAGTAAATTTAATACTATACTGGATGGATGCTTACCTTGAACTTCTGGATAAAAAAGGGATACCTTGAGCTGGGAATAAATCGGGGACAATTTGTTTTCACTCAAGACGGAGCTCTTTGTAATCGCCCCGACCTATGCCTTCCTGAAAAACTAATTACCGGTCTTTTGGGACCTCATCTTCAGATGCCAACCCACATAATTACTCTATCTAGGCGTGTCTGGACGAATGAGTGTCCAAGCTCTAGAGGCTTCCATCTAGTAGGAGTTGACTAAGCTTGAGTTTGACCACATAACAAAGGTATGTAAGGGATTTAAGCCTTGTTTTGAGGCACTTGTTAGTGATGAGGTCTTACATTTTGAAAAAAGTTGTGCCAAGTACTACTCAAATAATTGTTAAATAAACGTCCTCACATAACCTCTCGTTTAAATTTTACTCTTGAAAAATTAAAAATTATTAAATATGTTCGACTAAAGTTGATCATTTTAGTATTTGTTACATAGACTTAATCAGTGCATTTTACCAAATAAATGTAGAAGTGTGTACTGGCTGAAAAGGATAAAGTAAAGTTTTTATCTGCCTATCTATTGTCATCAGCTACTAACTCTCAGCAATGCCGGATACTACCTCTAGTATGTATTACTTTCAAGAAAATGTAATTCATTTGTATGTATAATATGGATCATGTCCCTTTTCATTCCTATGGCTAGCAACCAAAATCATTTTATTATCTTTTTCCCCTTAAGGTAATAATGAAAAATATAATGGTCTTGTATTTTTTATATAATAACACTATTATTTATTATTGACATATATAAAAAATTTGGTATTTAAAAAAAACAAAAAACACCACATCATCATAGTAAAATTTGACACATCCCTAGTGGTAAAATACTGTATTTAATGTTGGCTTTTATTTAACCCTCCATGAGTGAAAAACTAGGATGTTGTACACCCTGATATTTATAGAAATGCTTATTTTTCTTTTAAATATACATTTTATCGGCAATACATTGCAGTATGCTTCAGAGTTATTAGATAAGTTTGTATTAGGGGTGTACTGATACATCAGAATAGGCAGTGGAATCGGGAAGAATCCACCATGTTTGAATTATCGAAATATACTATCAAATAGTCCTTTTACTCCGTCGACGATTGTCTTGCAATCCCCAACGAGTTGTGATATTAGGAATGCAATTCTGTCAATAAAAAAATGTCAAGTTCTTATTCAGATTGTTTTAGAGCAAATGCAAAAACTAAGTTGATCTCCGGGAAAAAATACCCACCCAATACAAATAGCTTGAATACATTCATAGACTTTTGCAAAATATGGTTCCACTTTCGACTGTCCATCTCCTCACTATTTTTAAATAAGTAACTCCCAAATTCAACGAAAAGGACTTGCTCCTTCCGTGGATTAGAAACCGAGATATGCAGATATTTGTTATACAAACGTCTGCTTATCTGGATAAACTTATATCTGAATTAAATTTGATTGTCTTAAAAACCAATTTTAGCACCAGTGATAGTGTAAGATGGAGAAGAGACCAATCAACATCACGAATTGATTTAGCTCTTACGTCAAAATTCATCTATAAAAATATAAAGTATGTGTTTTATCAATCTGACCCATTATCCAATCACAAAATGATAGTGGTAAGTTTTGTACTCGAAACTTCTTCAATGCCCTGGAAACTACTCCCTTTGTGGTTGATAAATGATGAAAACTGCATAAATAAAATAGAAATTAACATCGCAAATGGGATTAATTCTTCATTTTCTTTAAAGTTACAATAGCTAAACACACAATATATACTACTGCTCGAAGCTGGATATATGAAAAAGGAATAGGGATGGGTGATTTTCGCATTAATGAGGAACGTACCTGGAAGATGGGTTCGCTTTTTCTGAGAAGTATAACTTCTGAGTTTTATAACTCCTAGATTGTGGAAATCGCCGAGTTTGAAGCGAATAAAAGAATAGAGAAATAGAAAAAATATAAAATGAAAATAATCCCCTTCGAAGGATTAAAAACCTTACAAACATAAATAATTACTCAGCCTAAGTAATAAAGAGAATAGAGTAGGGTGTGACGGATGGATTAGGGAATTAAATCTATCTTGTAATTGGATGCATAGGATTATTTTTTCGACTTCCCGAATGGCTGATGGAAGAAAATTCACAGCTCAATTTCAGATAGCCACAGGTATGGGTTTTTCTGCACTGCATGTAAAGATTAGGGTACATTATTCAACACTATTAGACACGCTTTTTCATGTCATCAGAAAATAAAGAAAGTACTCTTAAAGCTAGATCGATAGGGAATGCTTTAATAAATGTTAAGAGCTACCTATCAAACAAATAAAGCCATAAGAGAACCTGTGGTTGCAGGGATATTCGTGCTATGTCAACTTTGGTGACAAGATATAGTGTGTTCGAATTGAAGATCCCTAGGACGATTGTGGGTGCTTGGGGCTGGGCCTCGGATAGCATTAGACAAAATCATTCACAAAGCGCATCAAGATTTTTTCGGACTTTGCAGAAAAAACTAAAACTTTTAGAAAGAGCAAAACAAAAAGGAGCCAGTTGTTAGTTGAAAAGCAAATTGGCTCTTAAAATTATTTGTTTTTATTTTATTGATTTGAGATCCTAATGTAATTAGACTAAATAAATGATTATTTTATATTTTAAAGTCCTAATCTAGTGAAAAGAATTTAAGCTATAACGTTTAATCATGTTTTTGTAAATTCATCTTCACAAGAGAATTTTAGATAATTTAATTTTTATAAAATTTTTGCTGTTAAATGAAGTTTGAAAAATTAAAACACTGTTTAGGGTATATACGTATATTGAGCTATTTTTAATTGAGGTTTAATTAATTAAATAAAACATTTGAATAAAAGTCGTAGCATTGTTTTTTCCTTTTAAATTCTAGCATTTTTCTTTTCTTCAATGTGAGGACTCTGAGGAACAAAAATTTAATTGAAATGATGTGGTCAACTCTAAATATTTTTAATAAAATATATTTTATTTTTACGGTTTCTGTTTTTTTTCCCTCTTCACTAACCATGTTCTAAAAATGAATGTTATAATGAGAGTGGAAAAAAAAATGTATAATTGTATAAAAACTATTGATAGAATCAAACTTTTCCTTCATAAAATTCCTTCAACTTTTCACTTCCCCAATTGTTTTCTTTTTAGAGAGCGCTTTCATGTCTTTAAATAAGATAATTACTGGTTTTGTCTTTCCCAAAGCACATTTCCGTCTTTTGTGCCTCCCTTTATGTATGAATTGTTTGTTTGAAGTGCCTTCAATGCAATGAGCCTAAGCCCCAATGTCTTTTGTTTTTCTCATCTTCTAAGTTTTCTTTTTATTATGTTGTGTAAGTTGTCCAATAATATATGCACTATGTTTAAATTATGTTACTGTTGGTTAAGGGATGAATAAATGTGTATAGTGGGTTGGTGAACAAACTAGGATATTGCCGTGGCGGGTCATCTAAACAAATTAAGTGTCTTAATCGACAAACAAAGGGTTTCTAACTTAATAACCTATCCTCTAGTGATGACAAACCTTGTGGATTGTTTGCGCCTTGTGAACAATTTTTAAACCCCCCCATAGCATAGGTTTTGGTATAGTTTGTTCATTAATTTTATTCCGCGCTTGATGAGAGTGAGAAAAAAAAAGTACAATTTTATAAAAACTACTGACAGAAAAATTAATTGGAATCGGTTTCTTACCTCAAGCCCTTCTATATTAAATCAGCTTCTTTCAAGTCCTTGTAGATGGTGAAATTTAGTATCAAAAAAATAATTAAAACAGTCATGCAAAAACATTAACTAATAGTTGAATCACTATTATCACAATCTTGATGTTTTTTATTTTTATAAAATGTATTATTTTTTTAAAGAATGTAAATGTGTGTATAACATATTCAAATGAAAGTTATGAACACAAAATCTAAATCTCCAATTGGATTATCCAATTGCACGGATATATTAAATCACTTTGAACACTTTGCATAGATAAGGAAATCTGAATGCTCAATAATCAAAAACTATAATCAATACCGGATCCTGCAAAATTATTTACCGATTTTTGCTCAGAACATATCCCGGACAATAATGACATTTGAATGACTTGAGAAACAATTTATTCATACATTTTTAGAATAATAAAATAGTTTGTGCTCAAATTTAATCAATGTAGCCACCATTTGACTCAATGACACTGGTCAGGCGACGTCTGAAGCTGCCACAGACTTGCTGGATGTAATCGGCGTCCATAGAGGCCCAGGCCTTGTTGACAGCAGCCTTTAAGGCATTTAGGTTTTTGTGTTGTTTTTTGCAGGCCTTGGTCTCCACGTGCGCCTAGATAGGGAAGTTTAGTGGGTTCAGATCTGGGCTCTGAGGGGCCAGAAGTCATGGCCAAAAGTTCATGTTGTCCTTGAGCCCCTCCTGAGCTTTCCTGGAAGTGTGGGTGGGTGCTCCATCTTGGTGAAAAACCCAAGGAGAAATGCCAACTATGGATTTGATCCACGGAAGGACCTTGGACGCTAGAATCTTCACATAATCCTCCGCTGTTAATCTGAGGCAGTGGGGAGCCATACCGGCTTCATGGCCTTCCTGTTGGATCTCCAAACATTTCCAAAGCTCACAACACAGTCATTTTGCCTGTTGAAAACAGGATCGACCGTAAAAGTTTTCTCATCTGAAAAAATGATGATGCGTCCAGATGAGCTCTTGATATCCTTCAAGATTTTCTTGGCACGCTCAAGTCTGACTTCTCGCTGACGTTCAGTTAGCAGAGGGCGTTCAGTACGCCTCAGGGACTTTCCTCTAGCCCTTTTCAATGCCCTTGAAACAGTTGATGTCGACGATCCCATCTTTCTGGCCATGTCGGCAATGGACCTGTTGGGAGTCCTCTTGAACACTGGCTTTACTTGCCTTGTCGAGACAGTGGGCTTCCTGCCAGCCCCAGGGGAATGCTTGAGATCACCCCCAGCCTCCAAGCGCTTGGAAACGTTGTAAATTGTCTTCAACGAGGCTTCTTTGTTTCCTGATTGGACATGGTCTCACGTGTGGAAGTTGTTACGCTCTTACGCTCTCCCTATTTTTTTTTTTTTAAATGCTTTGGATTTTTTGAATCTACATATAATCGTCCACACTTTTCAGAATTCTTCTAAAGCATTAAATCTAATGATAGTAAATACTTTATTTATCTCGATAAGGCGTTGTTACAGATGTATCTTATAATTAGCTATTTTTATATAGGATAAGTTAGTTAAATTAATTGAGCCTTCTATAAATTTGTTCCTTTTTTCCATTTTATTTCTTGGATTAATCTTTTTATAACTTTGAGGACTGAAACATATAATGATAGCTACAGGATTATAATAATGTAAATATTATTTTATGCACTGGGTTATCCATTGTAATCCGAACACATACTAATTCAATAATTAATGATGGTTGAGTGATTGAAATTAATTCATATTTCAATATATGAGAGCATAAACAATTATTTACCAGAAAAAACAAACTCTTTTTACTTACATACAAGTCGAGAAAATTGATCTTGAATGTGATCAAAGGATTCCCATTAGAGCACTCCAAGCAGTTGTGTGTCTCCAGGACGTCATCGATAAAGTCTGAAATGTTGGAGAGGAAAAAGGTTAAGAAAAGATCCCAGGCCAATCCCCTCAAGTACATGAGACCCATGCAAAAGAACTTCGGGTTTCACATCAGACTGTCCAGAATGATATTCGAAAAGTGATAGGAAAGATAGTGCGGGTGGAAAGGCCACTTATCACACCAGCAATGAAAGAAACCCATCTCCTCCGTCGTAAGACTCTTTTGAATGAGTCTTTTGAGCTCTTTCTTAACACTTTTTACCCCACTACAGACCTAATACTACCTCTCTCGACTACAGCTTTTAGGTGCATGTCAAGGAAAATGCATCCAGTGTCTGTAATCTCAATACTAAAGTCCTCAATGCTTCTGTCAGCCATAACAAAGGACGATATTCTCTGCAGGTGCCAGGCCTTCCACTGCCGTTTGGGAAGCCATCATTGTCACCAAGGGTGTCTACATTAATGACTTGGAGGGCTAAGATACATATCTATTAATAATATTTATTTTGTTGAAAATTTATTGATCGTAAATAAATAATATCTTAGTTCAAAATTCAAAGTCTTCAGATTTTAATGGCCCACTCTGTAATATACACAATCTGCCACATAAAGTTATTAATATTTTCTAGAAATTTTTATCAAAAAGGTAAAATTTAATGTTGAATCCAATAATCATAACAAAATATATCACGTTGGCCTTTTCATTTATTTTTGAGCTCAACGCTTTAAAAACCCCGGGAAGCTTATTCCTTTAAATGATTTAAAATTCATTGAAGTATGTATATCTTATTTTATAATTTGATTGATGTGATTTTTTTTCTCCCTTTATTCATTTCAAGAACCGATTGTTTCTTAAAAATGTACATGCCGTTAAATACAGTGTCAATCGATGTCAGTAGTTATGTACGAGATCCCGTGAGAAGTAATGTCAAGTCATCTGCATATACCAGGTATGCGCCTATGAAATGATACTTTTTTTTTAAAATTTGAACGTATATTGTGAAAAAATGGTTACAAATTTAATTTACAAAGTATGCACCTTCGCTAGCCACACATATCCCCCATATATTAGGCAATTTATGGATGCCTTTCAAAAAAAAAAATATTTATCTTTGGCTGCAAGCCAGCCATCGATCCATTTTTTGGCTTCAGCGTGAGAATCGAAGCGTAAATAATGGATTACGTGGCCCATCCATGCAAACAAATGATAATCAGTGAGTTCGGTGAATAAGCTGCATAAACTAGAAGTTCCCAGCTGTACGATTCAACAAGCTGGCCGGTGGCTATAGAGGGATGCGGTGATGCATTGTCATCAAGGAAAATTACCTTGTGTTGCCTGGCTTCATATTTTGGGAGTTTTTCCGTATAGCATGGTTCAAATAAGCCAATTGTTGTTCGCAGCGATCACCATTAACGGTTGGGTCATCATTTTTATTGAGAAATGCTTGAAATTCGGCGTCCTCAAACTTTTGCACTGGCTGTCCGCGTGCTCTTTTTTATTTCTCTCATCACGTTTCAAACCACCTGAAGCACTGTGTTCTGATTAGAGTATGCCCACCATAAACTTCCCCAAGTATTTGATGGTCTTGAGAAGTGTTTTTCTTCAATTGTTTAGAGAAAATCAATGATGTCCGCACATCGTTGATTGTAGGCACAAAATTAGACATTTTTACCAGCAAAAAAAGTGTGTTGTTGAATGAAACTAGACAAACAATGAAGTAAATATTGCTGACACCTGTCGAAATAAGCATTAAGATTTTTGGACCGGTTTATCATTTCTAGCAAGTGACACCTAGGGACCAAAGGCCAAAAGTCTCATTTCATAGGTCTTAAATAGTTGCTGTATTTTCAGATGTCCTAATTCTGTTTCCATAACTTTCTTGAACTTTGAAGATGTCAGGGCCATTTATGCCACTAAAAAGAGTGTCGGCCTAAGAGGACTTCCCAGCAGGCAGCCTCCTTCCACTTTGAAAGCTTCCTCCCTTTCCCAGGATCCAAATAGCAAGTCGTGTTTCTTAAAACTGAATATAGTATTACAACAAGTCTTACCGGAAATGCGTATTTGAAGAGTTGAGTAAATATGTATTCGACAAAAATTGAGTCTAAGACTCTGTGGAAATCAATAAGGAGAGTTGTCTATAAAAACAATTTTTGGGAAAGAATATCTCTTAGTTTGTTTTTATACAGTCACAGTTTGAGCTTGAACACAGAAAGATCCATCAAATATTAGTATTCCACCATCAAGAACTCTCAAGGAGCGTTCCACTTCAAGTATAAAAATCCACATGATCCGAATTATCAATAAAATTGATTTGATGTATAATTCAAAGAAAAGTAATCGCAAAAGATATTTTGGTAATGCCTTGTTCTTTTTCTTGATCGATAAAGCCTATTAAAGTATTCCCTGTAAGTGATTCTTCTACAGATGGATTAAAGCCCAAATACTATAGGATCCGCTAACTTTTTGTAATTTTGCCAGCATCAATATTTGCAAAAATCCAAACATTACTGAAAATCGAATAAATGAATATATCTTATTATTACAATATCTCTTAGGATAAATAATTTTGTCAAAAATAAAATTGAGGCGTTGAATTAATCCACCATATGAATATGCATTTTTGATTTTACTGAAATAGAAGGTTTATTTAATATCATTGAAATGATGAATTGTTATTAAGACCCTCCAAATTAACAGCTCGACAAATCTGCGTTAGGAATGATTAATACAATCTTTTTTGAATAAATTAAATGAAGCAACTCCCCCAATCGTGTGTACATCCAAAACATTGATTCGAGAAATAAGTAAAAACGTTTTGGACCACTCAATGGGGGATGAGAGCCAAATTTGTTTGTTGAGTCCTTGCGTATTAATGACATCCAAATCAGGAACGGATACTGTGAGTACGTTGTTGGAATATGTTAGGTCGTACTGTCCACTCTGTGACTCCAAAATGTCTTGGAAGTTATCTGTAAATGACTCAAGAGTTTCATCACTATGTTTATCATAAATATAATCTGGAAAGTTAGAACTATAGCATATACAAGTAGAATATTCTTGAAAGATTCATTTTCTAATTTGATTGTTACTTTCGTTATTCTTGATCACGTCAATCACATATTATTTTGTAATTTGTAAATAATTAAGGAGAGGTTAATGTTCATGTTTATTTTTGAATAGTTATATATCGACAAACATATCTTCCGGCCAATAAGGTAAATATTTAACATTTTGCCTATTATTTTTTAACATGTCTTATGTCGAAAAAAATAAATATAATTTTCAGAGGCGTCCACAGGGGGTGGAGAATAAAGGGACTGTAGTTTCCACGTAATATTTTTTTTGCCGTCATTATTATATGAAATTATGCAAGGGCTTCCACAGGATAAAAAAAAAAAATTTTTTGAGGGGAGTCAACTTTTCAGAACAAAAATATTCAGGAGGATATCACATATCATTAGTTTTGGATACATCTAAAAATACTAAAAAGACTCAAGTCAGATCTTAATAAAATTTGTCAGTTCCTGATTGGTCTTTTATGGAAATGATGAAATAACGTAATTACTATTTACTACGTCATTTGAGTCCATGAAGTGTTATTATAGTTCAATGCCTCCTTCAAGGTAAAAACATACCTGGCATTAAAAATAGAAAATGTATGACTAGGACGACGTATTATTATACAAATGGTTATCATTCATGATTTGCTTGCTTATTATATTCTTCAGGCCTAGCTGTAAGTGAAGAAAATAAAAAAAATATAGGACCGTAGGACTGAAAGATGAAGTATTGGATCTCTGGAACTTGAAAGATAAAAAAAGATCGATAGAGAGAAAGAAAAAAAAGAAGAAACTAAAGGGAGGGAGACTGATTACGAAATCAGTTCTAAGACTGTTCAAGCACTACTTATCAGCTATTAGAATATGAATTTTCAGGCAAACAACACCCATAGTTAGATATAAAAGAAAATATTATCTTCAATTAAAAAATGTTTATATCATTTGTGTATGTGCATAGTCTTTTCCTATAGTAAAGGGTTTCAATAGGAATTTAACTTTTAACTTAAGAAATAGAACCTCCTTGTTCTAATGGCTGGCCTATGAATAATGATATATAACTAATTTGACTGACTTTGATCCAATAAATTTCCATTATAAGATTTTCTTTCGATTTTTCAGTCTTTTTTTCAAAAATGGAATGACAAAATATACTCCATTTAGCTATTAGTAGGATATGTTCGGAGCTGAACCAAATTTAATATGTTTAAAAAATCGACTATTAAATCAAAATAATATTATATTTTGATGATTTATAAGAATATTAACAAAATTCATTGGGTGATCATGTCAATCATTGTAGACAAACCAAAAAGCTGAGGAAAATTACAGAGTCTATTTTCATGTTTTGTGTGAAATATCATCATAAACGTCTAAAAATAAAAGAGGTTATAGAATACGTTTTGTATGATCAAATGAGTCAACATTTTACCTGACTATTATTTAGTGAAGCACGCCCAAAGGGAAGAATGGTATTCATTGATTAGTAGACAATAATGAGAGTGTAAATTTTTATGTAGAGAGCGATTGCAGTAAGGCAATGTTAGAAATAATAAAAAATAAATAAGGTTATAGAATACTTTAAGTACGTTAGAATGGTAAACATTTTACAATCTATTATTTAGATAAGCACTCCTAAAATAAATAAAAAATGTATATAGGAATCAATTATTTTATGAGATATACATAAAAAAATATGTGAAAAGTATGGAGCGTAGTAAGTTTATGCACTTCTACGAATTGTGATTATCCCTTTTATGGAACAATCACCGAGATTAATAGCTATCGGTCTTGGAGAGTTGTGAGTACAACCAACACTTAGCTGTGATTCCTATTTTGAACTTACAACATGGATGGATGCCAGAAGAGTGAAGTTGCATGAGGTTGCTTGTGCTGTGGGCATCTCGAGTTGTAACCCTATTTCCATTAATTTTACTACCACAACTGCTGAGGTGGGAACTGGTGCATTGTCGTGATGGAAGATGACTTTTTTGTGGGACAATCAAAGGGATTTTTCTCGATGAGTATTATTCCTTGCGAATCTAAAAGACAGTCTTTCAGGCCAATTCCTCAATTCAAACGAATGCCACACTGAAATAAATAGGACGATCTGACTGAGAGTTGGTGTGTGTTCTTTCAAGAGATGCTAATAATTAAACATAACCTCGATACGGGCAACTATCGGCATTTATCAGACTTTGCAAAGACTTTTCAAACGACCCTCTGATATAAGTAATTATTTTGCGGTGTTGATAATTTTAGGAGCTAAGCCTCTTTTAAAATTATGAAAACTAGTAACGACTCTGTTTAAGAGTTAAATTGAATTATTGAGCTAAGTAGATATAAATTGAAATATTAGTTGAGGGGAACCTTGTGACGCAGAAAAACGGAACAATACTATTTTTTCTAATTTATTCTGTGTAAAGAACAGTACGTGAACATTTCAAAAGTTGGTCAAATTAAATTGTGGTTCAACTACACCCATAAACACACTTATTCTTTATTACTACACATCGCCAATAATTATTACTTTTTTCAACATCTCCCAACATTAAAATTGATATTTAAGCTAAATTTGTATGACGTGTTGTGTGAAATTGGTCCTTAATACCACTTATGGTTTTGAACTGTATCTAAAATATGAAATATTGACTCGATATCAATTCTACAAGCTGAGTTATTGCTAAAAAAGTATATTACCTATCAATTTTGTCTTCTCGCTCGCTCTTCTGTCATTGTAGGGGCCGCTGATTTATTGAAAATAAATTGAAATATTATAAAATATGCTATTAACTACCATAAAAATATTTTTAATTTTTTATACCCTTGAGGAAATTGTTGGTTCTGTGTTTTTTTGTTTTTATGTTATTGTAAATTTACTGTGGTGAAAGTGAAAATTATGATTAATTTATACACAATCATTTCGTTTGTAACCATTTTGCATAAATTATTTATAATGCAGAGGTGGGATGGAGGGAGTATAATTAAGGAATTTTTCTTTTATCTTGAAAATTAAATTTTTGAAATTTTTGAGAAAAGACATGAATTTTTAAAATTTTTAAAAAAAGGCATGAAATTTTTAAAACTTTGAGAAAAGACATGAATTTTAGAATTTTTTTGAGAAAAGACATGAATTTTTGAAATTTTATGAGAAAACACATGATTTTTTGAAATTTTTTTCGAAAAAATTTAACATTTAAAAATTTTTTCAGAGGAAAATAGTATTTGAAATTTATCAAAAATAAATTAATGTTTAAATTAATTAATCAAAAATAAAATATAAAACACAAACCCTCCTTCCAAAAAAAAAAAAAAATACAGAGTGCAACAAGGGAATTTTCTACGCCATAAAATTAATTATTTTTCCCTTATTAAGGTTTCATGTAACATGAGTCAAAATGAGGCATGATGTGGAGGAAATGGTTTGGAAAAGAGATGAAACATTTCTCAATTCCCTGGAGGATAAGATCCAACATCATCAATGCGCGACTTGGCTGACAAGTTCAACACTGGAGAAGATCACCATCAGGAGGGAAATTCATGATGATTTGTCGGGACTCCAAAAAATTTACACCGACAGGATGAAGGCCTTAAAGCTTGAGAGATACAAAAAAAGTCCTTAATCACTTGAAGAGGGATCTGCCAACTGTGAAGATCTTCTTATCTGAGAAGATCTTCATAGTCAACCAGGTTTTGAACCACAGAAACGACGAAATTATAACAGCATCACCTGAGGAAGTCCAGGTCACATTCAAGACAAAACAACCGGCCAAAACAATGTGCTTGGTAGTTGTGGCCCCGGATGGTAAGAATATGGATTCCTCCTTCTGCAAGTATAATGAGACAATCGAGGCGGATGCATACTGTAAGGTCCTGAGGTGGAAAATCTTACACTAGCTGAAGGCTAACTATCCTGAAAACAACTATGTGTGGACCCAAAACAGTTACCCAAGGCATACAGATTTGAAGGCACATAATTTTTGCAAAGATCACATTTCTAGGACAAGACCTTCTGGCCTTCTTCCTCTCCAGATCTCAATCCCCTCGACTTCAGTGTGTAGAACGTCTAAGAGAGTTAGGTTATGAAGACATCACATGGTAATGTGCAGGAGCTCAGGCCAGTATCAAGAAGCAATGTGCCAACATGTTGTCCGATCATACTATGGCAACCTACGCCAAGTTCCGCCCTTGTATGGAGGCTATGGTAGAGGCGGTATTGAATAATTCATTCCAAGATTGATTGCTAAAAGTGTTTTTCATTATACTTTTCGAATAAAAAGTTATTAAGGTTTTGGTTTTGCTTCTTGATCGCAGAAAATGTATCTGGTGCACTCTGTCATCTTAGAGAGGCCCCTATAATATCTTTCTTGTATTTTTAAGACTGCTTGTTTATCCATACTTATAGCAATGTCATTAAGCAATCAAAACAAAGTAAAATCCTATTTGTTTATACTTTATTCAATGTTTGTATCTGTACAATGTAAATACATGATAAAATGGAATGCGGTGAACTTCCAATTGAAGAGATAGCCCCCTATTAAGCGTTAAAAAAACGGGGGGAAAACTGTTTGGAGGAGTCTATGTAGTGAATATTTATACACGCAGATATAGGCATCGCGATTATTCTACCACATAAATATCAAAGGCTTGCGTCTACATTTTCTATGAGTGTGTGATTATTTTCAAAAAATATCAGCAAGAGTATTTTTGTTATCATTACTGTTTTGATATTCAATAAGTCATCATCCTTATTCTTTAATATTAAATCATGCCAAAAGCTTTGTTTGCCTATTGGGATACTCGTGGAGTAAGTATACTACACTTTTAACAATTATTTTTTAAGCTAGGGTGGATATTACAAACTTATCATTTATCCTTATTCACTATTTTCTAGTTGGCCCAACCCATTCGTTTATTACTGGAACACACTGGAGAAGACTATGAAGAAAAGAAATATTCCCTTGGACCCGCTCCACATTTTGACAATTCTTCCTGGTTAACAGTCAAACAAAGTATTGGTCTTGACTTTCCTAATTTGCCGTACTACATTAATGGTTAGTTTCCTTTGATTTTTTTAATGTTCATTCCTTACAAATTCATTTCAACTTATTCGGACATATTTTAGGTGACGTTAAATTGACACAATCTAATGCCATTATACGCCATATTGCGCGGAAAAATGATTTATGCGGAAAAACGGAAAACGAGAAAGTGAAAGTTGATCTCTTGGCAGAGCAAGCGATGGATTTCCGCAATGGCTTTGCTCGTCTTTGTTACAATCCCAATTTTGTAAATGGATTCCATCTCTCGTGTTTTACTTTAAATAATAACATTTACCATATGTATCCCTTAGGAAAGTTTGAAGGATGAATATCTAAAGTCAATTCAAGACAAACTAAAGGAGTTCTCAAACTTTATTGGAAAGAGTTCGTGGTTTACGGGGGAATCTATTACTTTTGCGGACTTTATCATATACGAATTGCTTGATCAACATCGACTCCTATCATCTAAACTTCTTGACCCATTTCAAAACTTGAGAGACTTTTTGGACCGCTTTGAGAAATTGCCCAAGATAGCTAAGTATATGAAGTCTGAGCGCTTCATCCACCGTCCCATCAATAATAAGATGGCTGCATTCAAATGATGGAAAGAAGGAATGAGATCCTCTTCTTATATATATTTATATATATATTTACTTTTTTAATAAACAAATAATGACAAGAAAATTAATTAGAAATGAAAAGTGTTATGTTCATTACATTTACTGGGGAGGATTTTGTTCTTCTTAACGGGGAACTATTTGTTTGATGTTACTATTTTGAATAATAATGATAATGAATTGATGTTGGACCTTGCAGTATAAATCAATCAGCCTCTTTTTAGGGCTCCAATAATGAGATAAAATGAACACCTCAAGAGAGGCTCTTATTTAGAACTCTTTCCTTGAAAAAGAAGATATCCGTGTTGCAACAATGAATAGATTCATTCACGATGAGTAGAGAATTTGAATATTTAAATAATAACTAGTATTTATTTTGTTGATTTTGTACGAGGCGGGGTAATATATTGACGTTGTGACATTAATTATTATGTTTATTATGGCTATTACGTCATTATCTTTACATTGAAATGGTAAATATTATTTATTAAAATAATGTTGCATATTTGGTACTCACATAAAAAATAGAAATATTCAAAAAATACAAAATAGAACCTTAATTCTTGGATTCTTATTCACATAGTGATCACTCATATTTGAAATATTCTACAAGTAGCTATGAACCAGTCGTGGAGAAATATCGTACCATTATTAAAGCCGACTGAAAAGATTTGACTATTTAATATCTGGAATATAAAATATCTGCCAAACTCCCTGACCAGCATCCTTGAGATATCTTCCTTAGCTTGGACTGGGCTATTCAGGAAGTGCTGGATTTGATTCCTCCTTTCAAGCCGGCCAGGAGGTCAATATTGGCGCCTTGTTGGAATAAAAGACTCGAGTCTCTTAAAATCGATGTACACAGGGTAAAGGGGGTCAATGCCTTCGGGATGCTCTGGCAAATAATACCAAGGTATATACAAATCATTAACAAAGTCGAGATGTCTAAGCTAGTGTGAATATTGTAGCTGATATGGTAGTATTGGTTGATGACTCAAGGGGGGTTTGATTGGTAAAGTCTAAAACAACTGCCACTTCAGGATTTCTCTGTGATGTTAATGTAACGATGGCCGATGCCTCTTGAACAAACGTCCAAATACCTTTAATCTCGTCACCTCACTGGGGGTGAACTGGATTCTGATCCTGACCTTGTTCGGGATGCATTTTAAATGACATTGCTAAAGGATAATGATGATTTGGATGATGTTATCAGGTTGGAAAAGCTAAAATCTTCTCTGTATTTCTTTCAATTATTTAGGACGGTGGTCCTGATGGAATTTTCCATTTTGTACTAAAAAATATGCCAATGAAAATGCTGGAATATCTTGCTTTCTCTTTGTATGCTCTGTACGATTGATTGAGATTCCACTGTTTATCAAAAGATGAGAACAATCGTGCACAAACTAGGAAAAAAATTGTTAGCTGATCCAAAGTCTTTTCGACAATAACTTTTTCAAGGTTTATTCTCAAAACCTTCAACAGGTTTTTTTTCCCATTGAATCTTCAACAACAACTGCCTCTATATCTGTACCTCTACAGTTAATCGATCTACGGACTTATCTCTTGCCCATGTGACTGACCTCCTTAAAGAGACTCATAAATAGCCTCGTTTACGGCAAGGAATATACTCTTGCTGTGAGTTTTGACTGTATTGCACGCCTTGATAATATTTCCTTTGGGGTTGCTTTAGCAGAACTCCTAGCTCAGGGTTTGGATCTTTCTATCTACATTTGATAAGACAATATCCTGAAAAAGAGAATTGTGATCACTACTCTTGGAGGAACTACGAAGAAAGTGCACCCAACCAGGGGTAGTTCATAGGGGAGAGTGCTGTCCCCTATTATGTGAAGTTTCAGGATATCTAGGTAAAGGGTTTTCGGCTATGCTGATGATGTACCCCTCATCATTGTTTGACTTGATCTTCAAAGTATGGCTCATACTATTATCAAGCTCTCTTACTATAAATCAATGGGGTATATGAAGGGTAAAACTTTTAACCCCTCCAAAACAATGGTCAAAGTCTTAATACATAAAAGGAAACATTTACTTTAACCTAAGTCATGCCTTTTTATGAAAGGCCAACAAATATAATACTGTCAAGATATACAAGATAGAACCTCTTGTTTAAATTTTACCCTTGAAAAATTAAAAATAATCAAAGGTGTGTGAATAGATAGGATTTACTTCACTTCGACTTAATCAGTGCATTTGAAAAATTAAAGGAAGATGAAAAAAAAAATATATAAATTGGCCCATTGTGTCTCCAGGGTTCGAAGGGATAAGTTAAGTTTATCTGTCTATGTGTTGTCAACCCCTAATAACTCTCAGTAATGTTCCAGCAAGTAAGTAATACTTTGAAGTAAATGCAATTATAGTTTTCTATTCTATTTGCTTCAATTATATGTATAATAAACTACATGTTATTTTTCATTGATGTGGTTAGGAACAAAAATCATTTTATAATCTTTTTTCTCTCTGAGAAATAATGAAAAATAAAACGTTCTTATAGGTTTTTTCTACTAACATTATTCTTTATTATATGATATATATATATATAAAATTTGGTATTTAAAAAACAAAAAAAATACTACATCATTATAGTAAAATTTGACACATCTGGAGTAATTTTTATTTTACCCTCATAGAAATTCTTATTTTTCTTTTGAATCTACATTCAGTATGCTCCAGAGTTAATAGATATGTTGGTATTAAGGGTGTACTTATACATCGGTAAGGACCAGAATCTGCAAGAATCAACCACTTTTGAAGTATCGGAATTGGCTCAATAATAACGATTTCAACGATACTTGTAATTACTTAATTATACGCATTATATGCCTTTTGTAATTTCTGATTTCATTCATATTTCAAAAAATAAAGCAAAAAAAGGAAGTAGGGACCAAAGTATAGAATAGTTAAGTTTAAGACTAAAAAAATTATTTTAACATTTAATAAGTGCAATAACAAAAAGTTGCATAGAAAAACTGAGGTTTGTCCATTAAAAATTAAAGGATATTAAGTAGTGGTGGGAATATATATGAGCCAAGCAGGAATAAATTTTCTCCTGGTTACAAAGAAAAACGAAATTTTTAAATAGTTTTGCTCTTCAATTATTTAAATTAATTAGAATCTTAATTACATTTATGTATTTTCTCGTCAAGACCTCATTAATAAAAAGTAAAATATTAAAAAAAGGATATTATTTTGTTATGTAATTCCTTAATTCATAATATTAATGAGGTATTAGAATTTTCATCAGAACTAACTGAAATTTAGGTATTCTGCATGCTTAGTTAATATACAATTCACTTTTTATCTTGATAATGCCTTTTTTTTTGGCCACTTTTAATTGAGGTTTAGTGAATTTTATGAAACGTTTTGAAACTAGGTCAATTCATTGTTTTTTCTTTGAAATTCCATCCTTTTTTTTTCTTCAATGTGAGTACTGAGGGAAAAAAAAGTAATTCAAATGACGTAATTATTATAATCGTTTAACTCTTTATCATTTAATTAAATACGTTTTTTTTTGTGGTTTCTTTTTTTAGACAGCTCACTCACCGCGTTTTAAAAGTTAATGTTATAATGAGAGTGGAAAAACAAATGTATAATTGTATAAAAACTATTAATAGAACAACTAATTGGAATAGGGAATCGCAGAATCAAATACTCGTTCAGGAATTGGAATTTACATCGGTATAAATGGTGAACTTCCAACTTTTCTACTTCTATGCTTATCTATCAGTGGTATTAAATATTAATTCCCTTTTTACAAGTTGAAAAAAAAATAATATAAAATATTTCTTTCAAGATACAGGAAACAAAAATGTGAATTTATGACTCTAATCTTTTAAGCTTATGAAATATCCTAATAATATAATTTATGTTTAAAAAATGCACAATAACTATGGAGAAACCAATTGAACACCAACTGAACTTAAAAAAACGTATTCTTAGTATTTTTGGTTGTTGCGGCAATTTTCATTTCAAGATATTAAGTTTTGGTAAATACAATGAATGGTGACTCATATCTGAAATCGTACCGAACGTTGCAAAACGTGTAAGATTAATGTACAGTACTGTTGTATCTGTTAGACTGGGAAGGAAGTCCTGTAAGATCATTTGAACTACATGTCGACAATTGAAGTTATGACGTTATAACTAGACATTGTTTTGTTTATTCAAAAATACGATTTGATGTAAACTGTTAGCAGTGGTATAAATAATGTCAGAATCGGTCAGGGGAATTTTTTGGAGAAGTCCCATCACTAGTAAAAACTACAATTTATTACATAAATTATGGTTAGCACTTTGAGTTCAACCCTCCATTAGTGAAATGGGAGATTATATATGTACTCCAAGATTTATAAAAATGCTTCTTCTTTATTCGAATATAAATTCATCGTCAATACTTTTCAGTATGCACTAGATCTATGCAATATAATTATATCAAATACTTTACATATCTCAATAATGCCTTGGTACAGATTTATAAATAAAATTAGCTATTTTTCATCGTGTTTTAGCCAATTGAATCTCCTATAAATTTTTTCCTTTGTTTTTCCTTTTAATTTCTTGGATTGTTCATTTTTTTTAATGTGACGATTAAGGCAAAAAACAGTAGCTACGTCATTATAATAATGTAGCAATTATTTTATATACCAGGTGGTATATTGAAATCTGAACAATTACTAAATTAATAATTAATGAAGTTTGAGTGATTGAAAATATTTCATAATTCGATAAATTACAGTATAAACAATGAATTAAAGAACAAACTTGAGCTCTTTAGCTGACTTACATAACTAGAACATGACATTTGAATGTGATCAAACAATTTACATTTGCGTACTAAAAGAAAATGGGTATTTCTAAAACCACTGTCAATGCCACCAGCAAGTCTAAAACGACAGAGAGAAAGAAGTGCTCCGTCAAAAAGGCCAAACTTGATCAAAAATAGTTAAAGAGAATAGGTCTTTTTTAACACTTTTGATCCCCCTTAAAGCCCTAATGCTAGCCACATTGAATATAACCTTTGGGTGTATGTCGAGGGGAAGGCCTGTAGAGTCTGGCATCCGAACAATGAGGCCAGCAAAGTCATTGTCAGCAAGTACTGGGACGCCATGCAAGAAGACAACATCCTCAACAGGTACTAGGCCTTTCACCACAGCCTACAATCTATCTATTCCACTAAGAGAGGCTACATTAATGATTAAGAGCGATCAGACACACATGTATCCATAGTATAAATTTTGTTAAAATTTTATTGTTAATAAATAACACAATGCAATAATATTTTTACACGCAGACTGAAACCCCCATTTATTATTGTTATTTAAGCCGTAAAACACGAATATGGCCATTAAAACTTTCAATTCATGAAGGTGTGGCCTTTAAAACTTCTAAAAAAAATAAAGTTCTTAAGGTATAACTAAGATTCAGTGCTATATTTCGACATGAAAAAACGATATATACAGGGAGCAGGGATCAAATTGTCCCCAAAAATGTTTCTACAAAAAACAACACAAAATATACATTTCTTAACTTTTTTGATTGAAAATCAAAACTATGACGAGCATATAGGTATAGAGTAGCCATTCATTCGATGTAATCACCGTTGGCATCAATAACAGCCTCAATACGGCCTCTGAACTGGCTGCAGGCTCTTCTGACCATCTCATTGTCCATGTTGCCGTATACCTCCTTGATGAAGTCCATCAGGCTGGCATTGGTGCTATGGGGATGTCTGTTGGTATGTCTCTCGACATAGCCCCAGCCAAAATAGTCCAAAGGATTAAGGTCGGGAGAGTTAGGAGGCCACAAATCCTTGGTTACGACGTCATAAAAGTTCTCGGTTAACCACTGCATGGAGATTTTGGACACATGGCAGGGTGCTGAGTCCTGTTGCCACATCCAGGGTCTGTCTCCGGCCACCCCTTGGATCCAGGGCAGAACCACCTTCTCCATAACATCCCGGTAGACCTCTGTATTGACAAAGTCGGTGTCCCTGACCTTCCTGTTGGCGCTCTCCTCCTTGGGTGCCCTATTTATGGTAGCATCAACATCCCAGGTGTCCTCTAGCTTCTTACGGATACGCTGAACAGTCCGTAAATTCACTCCTAAGGTTGAAGCAATCGTTGAATTGGAGATTTCACCTCCATTATTAACCAATGCCATGACTACGGCGGACCTCGAAAGCTCCTCGTTCCACTTATAGCTCTTTATCTCCTCATATGATGACGGCATGATGCTAACTGAACTACGTATCGTCAGCTGACAAAAATAGTTTTCCTATTTGGTAACCGGTTTTTTATTCGATAATGTCGTCTTCAAATTATCAAGGTTTAAAGTAGGCGACACTTTGATCCCCGCTCCCTGTATACGAAAATCAAAGTAAATAATAAATTTATAAAAACATTTCAGTATAATAGTATTTTGAAAATTTTAATTGATATTTGACACGTGCAAAAATGGATAAAATTGCAAGAATATGATATAAGATTTATATGACATAATTTTTTCATTGTTCATCATGCTAATAAAGACGTTTTATTTTCCTTGTTTCTTTCCTTGTCACTTCAATAACTGCGTTATTAATAGAATGTCCACTAACAGAGGCTTAATTATAGGATATTCACTAACGGAGGGTTAATTATTGGATGCTTCAAATTTTGCTAGTTCATATACGAATATTATTTATGTGCTTTTGATGCCATGGATTTTGTAAATGAGGAATTAAACATTTTCTACATTACATTCTTTATCAAATTTTTATTTTTCAATAATCTTTCGAATTCCATATAAAATACTTATGGTGCTTGATGTACTGATAACGAATTTGTAATTAGTTTTTTCATAAAAATCTGATTTTGAGACTTTTTAAGATTATTTTTACCCTTTTATAGGGTTACGTTTACTTTGGACAATCTAAAAAATTAATAACTTTCATGTAAATTAATTTATTCTTTGTACAAATTGTATGCTTATTAAGATATGTAATTATAATTTATATAGCTTATAGAACCGTATCCTTTTTATGAAATTTTATATCACAAAATCAATTAAATCACAAGCAAAACTGTCGCATCTGCTACTCGGAAACCCCAATATTTATTAATAAAAAGCCTCTCCATCCTCATCATGTAACTGTTTGGTACGGTTTATGGTTTAGCAGGATCGATAGCCCTTACTTTTTAGAAAATGAGGCTTTAGCAACAGTCATGGTGAATAGATGGCACTATTGAGAGATGATTAATGATTTTTATCGCCGGAATTGGATGGTATTGATCCGAACAACATTTACTTTCAACAAGGTGGTGCTACGTGCCACTCAAGCAATGAAACTATTGTTCTTTCATGGCAAAAATTTCAGGACCCTATTACCTCTGGAAGAGGTGATCACAATATGGCACCGAGATCTTGTGATTCAACACCTTGAGTCTTCTTCCTTTGGAGCCACGTGAAAGATAGGATCTAGGCCAACAGCCAAGTGTCACTTTAAGACCTCAAATATAGAATTCGTGGAGTCATTGAGGGCATACAACAGTTACTTAGCGATTTTCTTTTACAATGAAATTAACCTCCAATCTCAAACAATGCAATTTTCTTTGAATATCAAAATCACACCTCTTCTTGGAAGACCCTTACATATAAACTAGTAAGAGGAGCTATGATCATTATTATTTCATTCTTTATGAAGAAAAATATCATAATTGATAATCATTGATCATGTAGAAATAAGTAACCTGTAATTATTTATTGATTATTTTACTAAGTTTTAGAAACGTGTAAAGTTGTATCGTGAAGAAGTTTGAAATAAATTATTATTTATTCATATTAAATCCAGGATCACTGATAATAGTGTTAAAAATGTATTAAGTAACGAAGAGGATTCGAGTTTTTTTGCATGACTTCTTTGTAATTATGGAACTACACCACGCAACAGCATTTTGGCCCTCAGGCTGAAAACCATATTATAATTGTTATTTTAAACCGTAAAACATGAATATGTCCATTAAAATTTTGAACGGATATCGGTTAGGTCTTTAAAGCTTTAAAAAAAATCAAGTTAATAGAAAATAACTATGATTCAGTGCCATATTTCGACATGAAAGAACTAAATAGATGAAAATAAAAGTACATGTAAATTGATACAAACATTTGGGCATTTGAAAAAGGAATTATTCAATACTTTATCTTGATTACTATTTATAAAAAAAAGAGTATAACCACCCAAAAATCAAGTAAAATCAAGGACCTTTCCTTGAAGGTAATCTGTTTTTTATTTTTATCTTTTTCCTGTGCTGTATATCTGAGGTAAAGATATAGAATAGATCTTATAATTCAATTTTAAAGAAGGTTGATTTTGATTATTTTTTGGCCATTTAAGCTTTTAATATTTATTTATAAATTTAAATAAATACATTGGTTAGACTGTGTGAATATAAATTACAATAATATTCTGGAAAAAAAGGCATCCCTAATAAGCTAAGTTAATCAAATATTTTGAATAATTGAAAAAAAAGTTAATTTAATCCCCTTATATCTAAATTACAATTAACTATTGTTGTCAAAATCATAATAAACGATTCATTTTCTTTTTTTGGAATATTATTGTAATAAAAATTTATCAAATTGATCAAAAATCAATCAAAATGGAATTTGGTATTTTATACAAGTCGCATAATTCATTCTTATTCTGAACTTTTTCTAATTTTAATACTGAAATAACCAAGATCCTAATTTTCTACAATATTCAACTCCATATCGTGAAACATCCAAATTTTGTTAAATTTATGGAAATTTACGCTAGAAAATTATTCTGTCTTGCTTTACCATCACCAAGTCAATAGATTATCAAAGTAAAGAAGTGGTATTCAAGATAAAGAAAGAACTTGATTTTTCTTTTATTGGACGATACTACAGACACACGCTATCCATGACTTCAGTGTTAGTTGGTCCTTCGATGGTTAATTTTTGGGTTGTCCTTATCTCATAAATTTGGAAAATGTTACACTCGGGAGTGGTGACAATCTCTCTTTCAATGATTTAATGGTGTTTTGTTGAATAAACTTTATTTTTGACACAAACATGTGGATCATTCTTCATTCTTGTACTGAATTGAAGTGACTGGGGTAATATTCGATTTTTTTTTTCAGATCAAAAATCTAATTTTCTAAAAAAAAATATTCATATCAGAGATGATAGTGTTTGTAATTTAGAAGGAAGCGGGACAAAGGGTTTCTATTTTGTTCAGACTATAAGTGAGACAAGTGATAAGTTACATAATTAGAAAATGTTGTTGAAGGTTTTTGCTGCTTTCATGCAATACCCTTCACCGTTGTTAAAGAAAACTGTCCCTCTCTCGTCTCTGAAATTAAAAGCAACAACGTTGCTTATATTTATCACAGCAACACTTGCTATCATTTTAACGAAATTTGGATTATTCTCGAAATGGAGTGAAATATTGCAGGAGACAAACATCTTATATAAGTAGTAAAATTGGAAATGTCAGAATTTGAATTATTTATGCAACTTGTGTACCGTTCCAAATTCCTCTTGTGAACTCGGCTTATAATGTGTTTTTCTACTTAAAATTTATTCAATGCTTTGATTCCATGATTACAAAAACCTAGAAGAAATGTCTGAACTCAATACATTTTTACATAAATTATAAGCAATCCCAAAATATATTGTCAATTTATTTACCCTTTACAAAAAATTCAATAAATATTAATGATTTTAAAATTTAAATTAATTATTTTTTCATTAATACACTTATACAGTAACTAAAAGCAATTGATACTGTTTTCCATAAATTCATGATTCTGTAACTAAATAAATATGGATTTCCAGATGGATTTAAAAAATATATATATCAGGCACACTGAAGAACTATTCTGTGAAAATCGACATATCGGGCACTGAAAAAACGTTTTACATCCATCGATGAGCACGACAAGGAGATCCTCTTTCTCCAACCTTATTAATAAATACCATAAACGACATTTATGAGAAAATTCATAGTGACTCTAGAATTAAGGGAATAAAATTAGTTAATATGTCAATGAAATGTCTTTTATACGCAGATGACCTGACGCTTTGCTGTAACAGAACTAGAGAGGAAGTGCTACACTCAATTGAAACTTCTATTGAAACAATACAAGGGTTTGGAAAAATATTAGGGTGATCTATAAATATTAGAAAAACACAAATACTTACCGACTGTGAGGACCACCTGAAGCTACACAGACAGAATATTGTATTCGCCAAGTTAATATCACTTCTTGGAATTATAGTATCTACTAAGGTGAGAATCGCTGCAATTATAAACGAAGGCCATATTAAAGAAAAATTTGCAAAGAAGTGTCCAATTTTACAAAAGATCCCACCTCATTCGCTTCGAAAAAATTAAAGATTGGGACATAAATATCCTCAAGTTTTTTACATTATTATATTAGCAGCATATTGTTGTGCAAAAAATTTATTGAATTAGAGAAGAGCTTGTATGAGGAGAGTCTCGTGCATATTTTTAAAGAAACCGCATCAAAATCCCAATCAAAAGTTAGGGACTCGGCTTGACAAACCTAGAAGTCATGTGGAAGACGTTGAATCTATCATGGCCCAAAAGTTTAAGAAAATAGGAAAGTTGCAGGGCTGAGAGAATTAAATATGTTTTCCACTTTACTACAGAATACAATTTTCATGAGAGTATCTTTGCAGACCCACTGGAAGCCTTCAGAGCTGTTAAAAGATGTGAACAGTACTGGAGAGAGATTTGTTCATCGTGGAAATCCATTATGTACTACCTGATGCCACTTTTGGGGCCCAATGAGCCCATCAACTTTAACACTAGTCTGAGAAGTCGTGATGAGTATTTAAAAAAACCATGGTATAACGTCTGTCGGTCAGCAGCACTCAAATGACATTGTTTTGAGGAATTTGATACTTATTCTATGGGCCAAAACACTGCTCCGGCTCCAAAAAGTGGATAAAAAGCGCTGGGATCCTCCAACTCCGGCATAAAAAAAACTGTTTCTATTACATTAATAAGAGAGGCCTTTTGCAACGGCCTTTCTGTGAAACACTCTTATTTTCATATTTTTTTTATATCATTACTTTTTATTATGGATTTCTATTGGGAAACACATATTCAATGATTATAAATAATATGACTGGTTTTTATTATCTTTATTTCGTTTATTTCTTTATAAATTATTGAAGTACATATGTTGTTGTTTTGAGATAAAAAGAAATCTGGTCCTTAGTATTTATGGTTCATTCACAATAAAGTAATTTAAAAAAAAAAAAAATGCAGTAAACAATTTTATTCGTGTTTATATCAAACTCTTGTGAATATAAATTTAAATAACTCTTCTTTTGCCTATCTTCAAAGGATGACCATTATAGGACAAAACACTAATGATTCACGCTGGGTCGTTTTCATCTTATTTAAACAAACTGTAAGCTGTTCATCCTTGATAACCACAAAAGTTAATACTGAATAGTTAATACCTCAGTGAAACCATTCATACCTTTACACCATTGATAGACACGCTGTCGGATTGAACATGTCCCTGTGCGTATGAAAGAATTTAAGTAATACTGTGGTTCAGTTATATTGTTGTATTTGTTTATACTCTTTCTACTTAGATTTAAATCAACGATATACATCAGAGTAATTTTTGCCTATTTTCTTCATATATACAGAGATGAATTTGTGTTTACTTCCTTCTCAACTCCCTCAGGGCTGATCACAGATAATTAAAAACGTCATGACAGCTAAAATTCTCTCTTCCAAACCATTCTTCAAATTATCAAGGTTTCCACGTTAATTTTTGCTTGCTTTTTCTTTTTAACATACCTAGGGGACATATAGTATTGATCACAGGTAATCACTAATAATAAAATATATTTTAATTTAATCTCCTCCCCAAAAAAAAAAAAAAAAAGGAGAGAGTTTGTAAGTGAGCTCTGATCCCTCCCTTTAAGAATTCCGGTTGATCGTAGAGATACAATGTAAACAAAAGAAAAACTAATCAAAAAACCAACAATCTAGGTAAAGTGTACATAAAATATTTGATAATTGTTTTTTTCCCCTTAACCATCCTTTCTTCTATATATACCTCCGTCCATCCATTTTTCCGTTCCAAGCAAGGGTTTATCATCTTTGAAATATCCTAGAAAGATGAGCAATTGCTTTATATATTTTTCGAAACCATCCGTGATCCCCTTTCCCTTACATCAGAGTGCGTAGAGGATTGAGAGGAAGTTCACAACCATATTCTCTTTTTTTCTACAGTTTAAATGCCGGATCGATAACTTTATGAGTCAGTCAAGTACGTCCAGCTTCACCCCGTACGACCCAGAAATATTAATTTCCATGGCCACCGTAATACCTTAAATCCTTGAGCCCTTGTATAACATGTGACTACTGGTTTCAGTTTTTTATCCTTAGATGGAGCAGGTGACCTTCATTGGATCTGGGAGTGACTTATTTAAAAATAATGAGGAGGTGGAAAGTCCATACCCTAATCATTTTTTGACAGATTCTTTGAATAGATTCATCATCCAGTTTTTTGATTCACTTCGCAACTATCGTGTGATATCTTAAAGTTTTTGTCTATAGTATAATTGTATTCCTAATATCACGATTCGTAAGAGATTCCAAAACAATGGTCGACAGAATAAATGGACCATATGGATATGAATGTTTTGTTTTAGTCTTTGATAATGTTAATGATATTTGGACGAGTTTTTCTCTTGTACCTTTTGTTTTTGGGGCTACAAAAAAATTTCAATTAATTTTCACGTTATGATCCGAAGACAAAGAAAAAAATCAAAATTTGAACAACAATAGACTTATTTTGTTTAAAATGTAATGCTGTAATATAATATGAGATGATTCAATCTATTGAAAAACTAATGTTAAAAGAAAAAAAAAAAGGCATCTCTTTTTATGGTTTGCTTGTAGATTTATAATAGTGCTTTGGATTTTCATTATTTCTTTATAAAAAATGGTCTTATTTAAAACTAAATGGTTTTAATTCCAAAAGGGTCTGATTTACTTATTTTTTCTTTTTATACTACATAATATATTTTTGCAGAACTTTAATGTTTTCAAGACTTAACATTGTTTATTATATCGGGAAATTAAATAGCAGTGATGAACTTTAAGCAAGCACAGGTCTGACTTGCAACTGGGCAGCTACTATCCAGAGAAAAAGAACATGTAAGATACAGTATTGCCAGGCTAACTAATTTCCGGGTATATCAAGCTGATTTTTGACTTGTATAGCCGGAAAATATATCATTTAGATGATAACTCAAAAGCTTAGCTGATCTAAATAATTAATAAGCTAATTTTTGGTCCATTTTTTCAAATGTTAGGGAGAAGTATAGTTTCTATATTGGAAGTTGGTTACTTTCAAATTAAAAGTTTTCAATTAGTTAGCTTACAATAAAACCAGGATCAATAAACCTCTAAGCTGCATACTAAAACGTGGATTAGCAAAAACAATTGCTTAATAAATGTCTTAAGATTTTTTTGGGTGGATCTAAATTATTCATCACAAGTATCCCAGATTTGAATTTATTTGTGTTAGTTGTGAAAGTATTATTAAAGAAATGAGTTATTCATCATACACTGCTGATAAAAAATATTACCTTAACATAATGTCTTAAAACTGTGTATCATATGACATTCTGAATAAATTACTTGATCTTATGGTATTAAATGTTCAATACAACCAATCATAAGGAGAAAGACCTTCCAAAAAAATATCAAAAATCAAGGTATATTTAGATCAACATTTCTCCAAAAATTAACGTAAAAAAATCCAACCTTCACTATAAAAGAAACTGATCTTACGGGTTTAAAGGTAATTTTTATTTTGAAAGACAGAATCACGGCATTTTTAATATTGTTATGCGATATTATATTTCTTGGAGTAGCTTCAATTGACCCGCTAAAACTTTGAAAAATTAAGAAACCCCACAAAAATTATACCCCTTTTCTATAAATTAGTAACTTCACTAAACATCCACAATAATCATTACTTTCTCAATATCTCCCGAAAATTAAAATTGATATTGAAGCTAAATTTGTATGAACTATTCTATAAAATTGGTACTTAACGTTGCAAATGGTTTTGAGCATTATACAAAAAAGGAATTCATGACTCGATATCACTTTGATAAACTGAGTAGTTGTTGAAAAAGTATTCTTCGTCCAAACTAATTCCCTGTCATCCAAGGGGCCGCTTATTTTATTGAAAATGAATTGAAACATTATATAATATGCTATTAACTTCTTATAGGTTGTTATATTTTTAATGATATATGTGATTTTAACTATTAAATTTACTGTGTTCAAAGTGAAAATGATTATAACTTTATACATAATCATTTCCTTTCTAATGATTTTGCTTGTTATTTATACTATCTTACTTATATTATAAAGACTGCTTGTTTGCCCATACCTATATCCAATGTCATCAAACAATCAAATGCAATATGTAATAAAATATAATATAATAAAGAAGAAACTTTTTATTTCTGACTATTTATATTATAATTATTTATGTTGAACGTATTACAAAACGAAATAACTTATTTTCATTAGATGGAGTCCATGATATACGGTCTACACGGTCAATTATAGAAGCTGGACTCTTTTCTCACTCAAAGACAAGTAGAAGATGATTTTAGAATCTTAAAGATAGTGTGCCTCTTTATTCTCTATAGTTTGGACTATAAAACCTATGATATTCTGCTGTTACATATAAATAGTTATTGTATCCAGTATGAAATCATCCTATACATATATTAAAAAACGAAAGAATTTCATTAAGAAAAAAATGATCATTTAATTCAAAGAATTGGGAGTCCTGGGTTCCCCTCCTCCAAGTTTGTCAATAAAATCTACGCAGAAGACTGTCTGATTTCACTCAAACCCATATTCTGTGTTAACTGCTCTTTATCCTTGTCATCATCCATTCTATCATTCAATCCAATGCCACATATAGACCATCCATATGTATTACTACTACTAATTTGTATAGAATATCACTCCTTGACGATTTCAATATCGCGTTACTTCGTCACTCCCAGCATGAAAGAACAAGTTGTTGTGATAAAGTGAAACAGAATTACATATAGTCAGCGATCAGAGATAATTAATTGTACAAACTCTTTCCGTTTCATTCCACATTTAACATATAGTTAGCGTTTTAACTGATAAGAAGACATGAATAAATTCAAAGACCGATTATGTATGGTTGCTTTTAGCAAACAATCTTTGGGATTAAATGTAGTACACAACTTTAATAGTATGTTATTTGATGTAATTATTTAATTAAACTCAAGTATCTTCAAATTAATACCTTATTGAAATAGAATCGACAACGAATTTAAGATTCTCTATTTTTTGTTGGAACATTATCTTCTTCATTTTCAATGGTATTTATAATTTTTATACAGTATAAATGTATATAGTAATCATCATTTTCCCTTTGAACACAATAAATTTAATACTTAAAATCACATATATCATTAGAAATATAATTACCTATAAGAATTTATTAGCATATTATATGTTTCAATTCATTTTCAATAAAATAAGTGGCCCCTCGGATCACGGGGAACTAGTTGAGACGAAAAATACTTTTTGATCAACTACTCAGTTTGTCAAAATGATATCGAGTCATGAATTCCTTTTTGTATAATGCTCAAAACCATTTGCAACGTTAAGTACCAATTTTATACAATCGTTCATACAAATTTAGCATGAATATCAATTTTAATTTTCGGGAGATATTGAGAAAGTAATGATTATTGTGGATGTTTAGTAAAGTTACTAATTTGTAGAAGAGGGGTATAATTTTTGTGGGGTTTCTTAATTTTTCAAAGTTTTAGCGGGTCAATTGAAGCTACTCCAAGAAATATAATATCGGATAACAATATTAAAAATGCCGTGATTCTGTCTTTCAAAATAAAAATTACCTTTAAACCCATAAGATAAGTTTCTTTTACAGCGAGGGGTGAATTTTTTAATGTAAATTTTTGGAGAAATGTTTATTTAAATATTCCTTAATTTTTCATATTTTTTTGGAAGGTATTTCTCCTTATGATTGATTGTATTGAACATTTAATACCATAAGATCAAGTAATTTATTAAGAATGTCATATGTTACACAATTTTAAAACATAATGTTAAGGTCATATTTTTTATCAGCAGTGTATGATGTATAATTCATTTCTTTAATTATACATTCAAAACTAACATAAATAAATTCAAATCTGGGATACTTGTGATAAATAATTTAGATCCACCCAAAAAATCTTAAGACATTTATTAAACGATTGTTGTCGCTTTACAACTATTCTACTCTTAAAAAAAAAACGTAGTTGTTCATAAAAGAAAGAAAAAAATGAATCATTGTTTCATATATGAAATCATCCTTTTTTTAGTATGCAGCTTAAGTATTGAAAACATTAAAAATTCTTCAAAATAAATGGTATATTATAAAAAGAAAAAATAAGTAAATTAGACCTTTTTGGAATTAAAACCTTTTAGTTTTAAATAAGACCAATTTTATAAAGAATTAATGAAAATCCAAAGCACTATTATAAATCTAAAAGCAAAACCATAAAAAAAGACGACTTTTTTTTTACTTTAACATTAGTTTTTCAATAGATTGAATCATCTCACATTATATTACAGCATTACATTTTAAAGAAAATAAGTCTATTGTTGTGCAAATTTTGATTTTTTTCTTTGTTTTGGGATCCTAATGTGAAAATTAATTGAAATTGACAAAACTCTTCCAGATATTATTTTCTTAAAAAAACAACTAATGAACAACAAATGACTCTTATTGGAGTTACGTATCTCAATTTTTTAATGTGAATTTGAACTGGAACTGTTAAATTTTATTTAGATATATCAATTTGTTTAAAATCAATATAATTTTTTTAAGATTTTTTGTGACCTTTGAGCCTGACTTTTTATTGTTAGAATATATAACCTGCTCATAAATTTAATAGAATTGATTTGTGAACATATCCATCATAATCCTGCTTTGTGATTTTTTTTTTGACCTCTCAATATTTGATTGCCCTTATTAGAATATAAAAAACTGTCCAACAATGTTTCACCAAAAACCCTGCTTTCAAATATAAGCAAATGATGTTTTGTTTGACCTGTACTTTTCAAAATTGAATGGGACAATACTGTTAATATATGTTTATAACCTTCCTACAATGTTTTATCAAAATTGATTTATAAATTTGATCCTTTGAGACCTCCGTACTCGATGCACAATCATTCATGATTGAACCGGCCAATCGCAATACTTTCCAAAAAGCGTTGATAATATACACTCACAACATTAAAACGCCTTATTGTATGATCCGTTGTCCCCAATAATGAACAAGATGTATTTTTTTTTTTTTTAAAGAGGGCGAAAAAAATTATTTTTATCGTAACCTTATCAAATTTTCTAATAAAAGGTCCATTTATCGTCGGTTTATGTACTTACAAGACGTTTTCCCGATTCATATAAAGATAAAAATCATCTTAAAAAAATGAATCTGGAAACATGTACCAGGCTCTGCAAAGCAATTTTAATGATAATTTGAACTAGAGTAAATATCCCAGCGTTGTCCAGGACATTAAAAAGTTAATTGAGCTCTTTTTCTTAAATTTTGTTTCAATTAATACTGTAGGTATGTTATGATTAATAATCGTTTGTCTTATTCTTTCTTCTTTTTTCATCTTGTATAGACCTTATAATCTCCATTTTTTTAAAGTGTACAAAACTACACATCAAAATGAAGCGAAAATAATTCTTAAAATTTTGTTTTTCTGTTTAATATGATGTAGTCACTTGTTTTTAGAAAAGTTTTTTAATATTTTTGTTTCTTGCTAATGAAATAAATATATATTATAAAACTCTTTAACTTTCATTTTCAAAAGAAAGAAAAACAACTAGATAAACACATTTAATAATTTTTGAATATATATATATTTATAATAATTATTAATAGAAATTGTGTTTATTATTTGAGCTTCCGTCTTTATTATTTTCATGGTAGCTATACCAAACACTTATTTATTTTTTAAAGTAATTGGTGATGTAAGTGACGAAGAGGAACAAAAAGTTCATTCAGATTTAATTGTAATTGAAAAATGTATTGGAGGAAAATGGGATGTGAATATGATGACAGACAATTGCTGGAGCATAAAAAAAGATTGTATTGAATTAAAACATACAAAAATATGTAATAAAATCAAAATTTTACAATAAACTATTGGTTAAAAATATATAAGCATAGTTGTACTCTTTTCAAAATTAAATGTTTCTGTTAGTGTATCTAAGATATTTTTGTTTTCATAAGATTATCATCAAAATATTGTTGCTTAGAGGATTTAAAAAGTGATGAATCTTATATCTATTAATAAGTATTAATGTACATAGATTAAATTAGTCAACGACAAGTCATACGTCCTCTTCCATCCACTATAATTATAATTGAATGAAATAAAAGACTGGATTTGACATGTGTTAAGATAATAAAATAAGGTATTAACAGTGCATAAATAACTTACAAAAAACATTTGAGTAAATGAAGAAATAAATTATAATTTTTTTAAGTGTTTTCCAATTGATTAGATCGATCTTCATTATAAATACAGAGGTAATCTCAGATTTTTCAGCAACTAAGTCATCCAAATAAAAATGGAGATCAGTTTTTGATTCTTTGCTCCAAAATAAATTCTGTTCTTGGCTTCATTTTAATTGTAGAAATTTTGTTTTCCCCTGTGATATTCATTTTTGAATTTAAGGAATGAAATGTACAACAGGAGCCACAAAATGTACTATTTTTGCTATTAATTTATAATATAACCACAACCTCATGAAATATTAATGGGTATTAATTTGGTTTCCAAACTTCTCATAAAGAAATGTAATGAAATTGAAAAAATGCAGTTTTTGTCAGAAGTGGCGATCTTCGGTCCAGGTATGGAACACTCAAAACTTAGGGCATCTGAATACTCCCGAAAATGTTAGAAAATAATTTGAAGTAATCTATGAAAATATCACTGGAATTTTTTTTGACTATATCAAGTCTTATAAAAATAATTTAAGTCTCCTTGCATCTTTGCTTTACCTTTTGAATTTTACAAAATTTTATATAGTGCATATACTAAAAGCAGTATATTGGGAAGCTTTTAGTAAGGGTTATATCCCAAACTTTATAGGCAAGGGCATCGTCACTCTTATTTCGAAAAAAGGGAAGGATCCCCCCTAAAATAGGTCACACAGGCCTATTACATTGTTAAATACGTCATACTAAATACTGCTTCGAATATTGAACAATATAATTGTAAAATTCCTCTCTTCTATTATCAGTGTGGATCAGAAAGGTCTTATCAAGGACTGTTTGTCAGAAGACATCCCTTGATCAATTTAGGATGCGATCAACCAAATCTAAAGCAGTGGGAAAAATAAAGGCTCATCTATATTCAGACGACTTAACCATCATTCTCACAGGTACCCAAACCAAAAAATCGAAAGGAGTAAATTGACGCCCTACTAGAAGTAATGGATAATTTCAAAAACAACTCCGGTCTTGAAATAAATAAAGAAAAAACAAAAGTCGTTACATCGTTCACATCTTATATTTTAAAGAAAATTTTCCTTGTTTTGAAGTTGTAAATGTAGCAAAATTATTGGGGATCTCGATCACTGATAAAATTACGTTCTTGTTTGAACAGAATAAATAATCTTTATAACAACATTTGTAAACTTATCCAAATTATTAGCGAACTTTATTGATAATAGAAACATAAACTTAAAGCATTTAATGTTTCATACTTCCTAGGGGTATCCAGTTATTGAGATAATTGCCATACTCTATATAAACCTGTGAAAATATCGATGGAATCAAAAAGCAATTAATTTGGGATCATACAAAACTTCAAATAACATATCTGTAATCAGACAAAATTCTACTATTGATAACAAGGGGGGGGGGTACCCCTGTAGAGGTGATGTGGAAGTCGTTGAACCTGATGTGGTTGAAACGATTGCAATTGAGTCAAGACTTATCGGTACCCCAAATAAGAAGCTGGTTATACAAACGAAACACTCATTTTATGATAGAATATGTATGGGTCCAGGTGAAGTCATGAAATTTTGAAAAAACTAAGTAGTCATTTGGCTGCTATGAGTAGATCCTGGAACAAATATTTTTTACCACATTTTGACTATTTTATTATTTCTAAAAAAAAAAAAAAATTAAATTTGTATCATAAATCCAAATTTAATGTTTTTATTATAAGAATAAAAAGTTATATTTTTCAAAACACCAAACTCAATTTAGTAATATTATTTAAGAGAAGGTGTTATTTTTTCTACAAATCTTATATTTATACGTGTATTTTTGGCATATTAATTCATATTTACGCAAGGAAAATGGATAAAAATGTTATTATAATACTAAAATTAATTGAAATAATTTTTAATATGGTCCAACTTTTTATTATGTAATTAAATTTATTATATTTTTAGGGCTTTGTTTTAGTCTACATACTTTTGGTGGATAAATATTAACAGACTGAAAAATATATTTACAGTTCAACATCTATTAGTCTTGATCTACATACAATATTATATATAATACTAGCTAAGGATTACCCGGCGTTGCTCGGGCTAAGGAGGGAGAGAGAAAGGACATTGAAAATGGGCAAATTAATTAAGAAAATTAAATAAATGTTCAGAAAATACTTCTATATACTAATAATTATAATATAAATGTTGCGTGGTTGTCGAAAAAGATCTTGATAACTCTAATTATGTTTCTGTTGGATTTTTCAGACTATATCAATCCGTTTAAGTAAGGTAATTTACGTCTCATCATAGCAACTATCTCCCCCCCCCCTTCCTTCCCCCCAAAAAAAAAAAAGAAATCTCTTATTATTGGCTCTAGTAACCTTTGTATTATTATTATGAATATAAAAATTTATTATGTGGTATAAACTTCAAATAACATACAATCATCTAAAAAATTGTCTACATTTTCTACTTACTTCAAAAAATCCAAAAAAATTCGAAAAATTAAATATTAAAAATTTTTTGCACTAATTTTGCAACAAAAATAGTTGATAGCATTTATTGGAATTTAAAAAAAATGTCTTTTAAACTTCAAAAACCTACCAATATTTTTTCGGTACTTACAAAAACAAAAAAGTTATGAAGAATAATGTTGTCGAAAAAATACCCCTTGATACTGATTCATTTTTGCAAATATTGAAAAAATTATTTAGCAAAATGTTCTGGAAAGTGAAAATATTTCATGAAAAAATTTAATTTTCAAATTATATGTCCAAAATGTATTGTTTTGTTGCATTTCTTTTAAAAATATTGAAAATTGGCGTTTGATGAAAAAATGGGGGAAAAAAGAAAGATAAAATTATAAAATTGTACAGAAAATCACAGATATTTCAGTTAAACATCAATTTTTATTTGTCAAATTTATATGCAAACCAATCTCCAGACAATTTCTACAAACTTTATTTGATTTACTAATCCCATATTTCATTGGAAGTTCTTTTTTTTGCACCTGAAATAAACTAAATTGCAATTTTCACCGATTTCTTTTTTTGCCCATAACTTTTTTGATTTTGAATGAATGTAAAAAACGTAGTTATTCGTATAGTTGTTGTTTGAAACTCCAATCTCTTTTTGAATAATAACTCAAACCCCAATCTAGTCTCCATGAACTGCAAAAAACGGTTTTTGTGTTTTGGGCATAGGATAAGTCCCCCTCATATGAAAAAAAAAAACGACACCCCCGTTTTAGCACGTCCGAGCTAAAAGTGGGATCCATACAAAATCTCAACCCCTAGGTCCAAAGGTGTTGGAACCTATATAGGACATCTACACACACACACACAATCTCTCTTTTATATATATAGATATGTAGAGTTGTATAAAATATCGTAATTTGAATATGGTAACCCTGTTACTTTGAATAATGTTAGATAACAAAACAGCTTTGCTGACATGATGTTATATTACAAATCTTACTCCTTATCCATAGAGTGGGGACATACACTTTGCTGTAGCATATAGAAAGGTAATCCGCACTGGTGTCAGTGCTGAGATGACTGCAGATAGCGTTGACATCTCCATCCTGACGACTTCTGATAACATTAAGAAGTCAATTAGATCCTCTTACAGCCAGGAAGAACCTTACTCTTCTGCAGCAATAATATAAGTGACTTTTAATCTGCATCCATGTAGCCCTCCTTCATCTCTGACAGTAACTCCCTGGAGTTTGAAGCTTAGATTGTTTGGAAAAAAATGACTACTTTACCTCTCATCTTCCATATTTGAAAACAGTTGGTGTTGCCATTACAGAAGGGTAGTACTACGCGTATGGACACATCGTCAATAGCTGCCATTTATTTCACCCTGTGTTGAGGCTGTTGTTGCGTATGAATAATGGCTCACGACATTTAAAAAGTCAATGCAAAGTTCGATAGATGTCACTAGTGGCACGGTTCGAAGTTATGTTTAGTATCCTATCCAAAAAGAGTCCATAGTTTGCTTTGATAATAACTTAATCTACCCTGTTCTACTATATCTTTTTTTTAAGAGTAACCATTTGATTACTTAGTACTAAGGTATTATGTTCTTAATAATTAAATAGAACTCTTTTTATTTGAATAAAATATGAACTAGAAAGCATTGAAAACTTCTTGTTACTCAACTTTACAATAATATTTTTAAATTTTCTAATGTTGTTGTCATTATTTTTAAATTATTAAGAAGGGAACATTTAAGTGTAAAGTAATATTTTTTGCATGTACTCATGAAAAACTGATTGTGACAACGATGGTTTGCTCAGGAGTAATAAGTGAAATTCCTTGTTGGACTTAGAGTAGAATCTAGGATCGATATTTGAGTAATGACGGCCTATATATCCACACTCAAGGATGGAAATATTAATATTCATATTAATTTGAATAAATCTTAACTCCAAAGCATTAGGATATATAGATCAGCATCCGTCCATCCATCATTTCCTTTCCAACAAATTCATATTTTGCCATTCGGAGGATATTTAATCCAAACGAATTCTGATCCTCTCTTTTACTTTATTGATCTCCTCCCTGTGTGCCACACTCGGTTGATCTCAGTTTCTTTAATGGAAGGATGGTTCATTTAGAAGAGGCCCCTTCATATCAATGTCAAAGATAGTGACTTCAGAACTTGTCAATCATCGTTTCTGATCCCAAAATACATCAATTCTTCCAGGTCTTCTAATGTGTGGAACAAATTAATATTTTTCTAAAGTAATTTATCTGTTGAGGGTATTTGGGTTTTCTGAACGATTAAGAAAGATAGTGGATACAATATACCAAAATATTTTATCACTTAATGGACCCAACGAGCTAATTTCGTGAAAATATGGGACTTGAGATATTTTTAAAAGATTTTTTTATTCCCTTTGATAGAAAGAACCTATCAGGTGGGCTAAGTATGGTTAGAGTTACTCAAGATGAAACTGGAGGAAAATACTTGAATAAAATGAACTGTAAAGGCATATTTAAGTTCTTCCCAATCACAAAAGGACATGGCTATCTTTTGGTATTGATACAAAATGGAATTAATAGTGAAATATAAAAATAAAAACTATGAACAATGAAGCGCCAAGAACCTGTGGATGGGAATGCAAGACTTGATGAAATGACGAATTCATCAATTAGAAGATGACTAGATTTTATAAGCGATATTTTTAATAAAAATATTTTTCATGGTATTAGTAAGAATTTTTATAGAATTACTGATTGCAGAAAACGATACAAAACATTTCTAAAGGTTAATTGACAGAAACACAGAACGACTACAATTAAAACCCAAGCCAAAAGATGTGATGAGGACCCTCCAGAATGCAGGGTTTGATTTTTCCTTATACTGATTAAAATATCCAATTATTACGAGCAATTTCTTTTTTGGTAGTACTGAGGCAATGTCTATAGAAAAAAGGATTTGCTTCTTTTGTGAGAAGAATATAGAAACATCCCCTTGAGTGTAAAAGAATGAGTAATATATTGGGCCGCTTAACCCAGTATTTTTTTAAAAAAATCATTTTGATTATAAGATAATATATAAAAAGAACCGAAATTTTTCCAAACTCTCAAGGTTATTGTGTTCATTTTCGATTATGTTATTTTTAAATACTGGCAGGTCATAGTTTATAAAAATATTATATTGGATAGAAGCATTGGGAATTAAAAACACGTGTCCGTTGCCAACTATAAAAAACTCGAAAATAATTAATAATGAATCACTTCTTAATTACTAAATTGATTATCATTGATTTATATCTACAAATAAATAAATAAATCGTTTTTTTAGAAGAAAATAATTAAAAATAAAACAAAATCATATGATTGTTTTAGTATTTTTTGGACAATACATATTATGAATTTAGAACATTAAATATATTATGTATAATATTAATGCATTTGAAGCTCATAGAGACGGATAACAACCATTCAGATTTGTTGCAAAGTTATGATTGTATGTTATTGTTGTACGTATTGTGAAATTGAGGATTGACATAGGAACCATTTTTGTCTATATCCTTGTTTATTTCCACCTCATCCTACCCCCTTTCTACAGCTCATTGTAGCTCATCTAATAAAACGTCATGACAGATAAGAGGCGTTCCTTCAAAACATTTTTCAAATTGAAAGGGTACCTAGATTTGAATTTTCGTTTATATTTATTTAAGATACCTAAAATTCTCTTGATTAGAATCATTAATAATAAATGTAAGGTTTTCTTTGACTTAGACTAGCATTGAGGATTTACATCTGATAAACTTCACTCCATATGTCCTTACTATATAAAAAGTAGGATCTGGGATAATTTCCTTTCTCTCATAGTTCCTATTAAAAACTACAGCATTCAAAAAAGCTACATTACAAGATATAAACATCAAACTATTTATAAAAGACATTAAAATGTATCATAAATAATGTGATATCAAAAATTTGTATTTAAAAATAATGAAAATTAAATCATCCAGACATGGAAAGCAATGGAAAAAATATGATGTTAATTTACGAATCAGTAATATTTTTTAAAACTTTTGAATACTTTATTTTATTTCTTTGACTTTTATATGTTGAAAATCATAAGTAGTAAATAGACGATGTCTGTTTTTTCAAAAGTTTACTAAAATATCGAGCTCTCTTTCAAAGACTTTTTTTAAATATATTGGTATCTTAATCTAATTGTAACTGGCAGGGTAAATTATGTATTAAGGTTTTCTTGGTTTCTGCTGGCTTTCATGGTTTTCTCAGCTGTGCAACATGATAGTTGTACTACTGGGGTTACTTTAGCCAGGGATACAGTAAGTGGGCCACAGTTTCAATGATGCATTGGTAGAGGCAGCAAGTTTTGCTGCTTCCTTCAGTGCACCACACTTATAAAATATATATGATGTTTGATTTCGATAACATAGCCTTCTTTATTTTGATGCAGTAAATTGATTTTGAGGGATATTGTTAGCACTGATTGTATTTTTGGAGAGACTTAGTCTAGTGAACCGAGAATGGCTATTTTAGGATGTTCTTAGTATATTTACTGTAAAATAAATTTAAGACATCATTTAGGAAATAAGGTTTCCTGCCTCCAGTTTTTTTACTCATTCAATCCCGTTATTTGGTACGCTTTATAGAACTACAACACAAGTCATATTACAAACAACTCCAAAACAAGGCCAACTGCTTTGTCACATACATCTCATATACCAGCTATATAAAATATATTGACGCGACTAAGTAAAGATATCTTGGCATCAAAATTTAAGAATACTATTGCAAGGTTCACTAAACATAAATTAACAAAAGACTCTTTATAGGATTACAAGAATGGTTTAAGACCACTGTGAAGTGTGTGAACTTCTGGAGGACTCCTTCATAGAGTTTTTCTATTTGATTAGTCCTCACTCTCTTTACTACGGACGAACCGGTGAACAAAAATGCCAGGTTTTATAAAAAGAAAGTCATATTTGACAACCTACTTATGTTCGGAAAATACATGAAGATTCCGTGAAGATGTGCTTCAAGAGGGTTCTCCAAGTTAATAGAATTATTAAGAATATAAAAAGATTTGATCCTTCTTTTTTTTTTTTGTCTTCCACCTACGTTTAATATTGCTTTGAAAACAGTGCCGTAAAATCCAGATTTTAATTTTATCAATGGAAGCATTATAAAAAAAAACCCGAGGAATCTTTTTCAAGAGGAGGATCCAACGTTTCTGATCCATTGAGAATGAACATGTTGTCGAGAGCTAGGGAAGCTCTTCCAAAACCCCTTCACAAGTTAAAAGGAGAAATTATTCCGCTACAGGATGGTGAATTCTTCATTATTCACCAGTAAATCTTTGAAAGACAAAAAGTTGAAAAATTGCCCTCTCTCTCTGTAGCTTGGAAGAGAAAACCTCTATCTGATAATTTTACGAATGTACGAAGGTAAGGTAGGTGGTAATCATGACTGTGGAGCTCTTGGAGGCTTCGTTTCAAACGTTGTTCGCCAAAACTGATTGGTTGGTGATGCCATGCCCTTCTTTGAAAAATCGAACTCATCACTTCAAAAGTCCTATTTATTCTCAATTTGGCATATTCAAGTAAGTTCATGATGCCTGCAAGCCTCGATAAGTTAGTCAAAAAATAAGATTATCTATAGAAGAACTTTGGAGTAAAGGGAACCCTTGTTTTATCTACAAAAAATCAAGCTATAATTATATAGTTTTGTTTTTTTAAAGAAATAGTATTCAGTTGTGTGTTTTTAGTTATATTTCTTCTCGTATGTTTGAAAGTGTTTCATTTTTGAAGTTATGAAATAAATTATTGTTGATTGAAAAAAAAAAAAAACTTTAAAATTTATCACGCCTTTATCTTAATATTTTCAAACTACCTTCATCATATACATATATATATATATATATATAACCCCAGCATTGAATCCCCCTTTCTTACCATCTCTTCATCCCCTCTACTCGTCCTCTCCTTCTCATATGGAATATTTCCCCCCTTCGTTTTCTCCTTTCAACCTTCTCTCTCATTTTTATCCAACGACGGATATATTTTTTTTGTTTTCCCTCTTTTCAAGCGGAAATATTTTTTATATACTTAGTTCCTTAAGAAAAGGCTCCGTTTTGGTGTTTGTCTCTAAATATAAATAATATATGCGATTATTAATCGGATATTCATGTGATTGACTCCTTTGCAGTTTTTTTTCGTTTTTTCTTTTTTTTCTTTCATTTTTTGCATCTTTTGTATGTCATATTTTATATTGACATAATATGTGCCTATGAAAATACAGAAGTCAATTTTCCATAACACATGTTGACTCCTCATTTGTGACTATACCTTCACTACAGCATGGATGGAGACCAAGAAAGCTTCCCAATCTTCATGGAATAGACTACAAGGGATTTGATGGGCAACGAGTAAATTCTAAATGGTCAATTTTACTCCAGAATCAGTCATGAGTTGGAGAATAACCTTGTAAAGGTTATATGTAACTGTTTTACGTATACAAACCAACAGCCAGAATGCAAAGGAATTTAGTTTTTAGTTACTTTGTGCTCCTGCAGTTTGTCAACTCCTACTACACAGGAGGAGGTGTTGGAAGTCATCATCGGAGCAAAAAGAAGGACATTTATCTTGCAGGATTCTTTCCAATGACGCAAGGGACGGCAGAAGGTGCCATTGGGATTGGTGTTAAGCCTGCTGTTGAATTAGCTATTCAGCATATTAACGAATCTCCAGATGTATTAAGGGGATATCGACTCCACATGTACTATAATGATACCAAGGTAGGGCACAGCTTTTAATTTTAATTTTACATAGATAGTAATTGTGGCCAGTCAACAAAAAAACAATCTTGAGTTTATATCAAAAATTATTTATAAATTTTTACTCAATTATCGTCTTTAAATTTAAATTTCTAAGAGAAGTTGAAATATACAAAAATATTAGTTACAGTTTAAAGCATTTATTCGACTTAATTTGGCCTCGTTAAGTCCCTTCAAATATAATCTATAATTTTATTAAATTAAAACAAATAACTTTTGCAAACTGTATGAGTAATTTATGTTATCTTTAAGGAGTTAATTTATTAATATATTGACACCAAGACAGGAAAATAATATATCATCAACACAAAGACATGCTAGAATGACTTTTCTTAATGTTTTAGTCTCGGTTACATTCGTATATTCACATTTTGATTATTTAATATAGTTCATTTGCATCAACAAGTATTTATAATTATTTCTATAGAGACTCTTCTTATTGAATTTAAAAAAGAAAAAATGCATTATCGAAATTATAGGATAATAAATTGATATATTATTTTATTTGAAAGGATTAATATTTGGCCGAACTAACCTTTTCCTAAGTTAAATGTCAGACTGTGGGTAATGTCCAGCCTATCAAAATTATTTAATAACAGTAATCAAATATAAAAGCTTAAAAAATCACAATTTTTTTTTTATTTGCTTGAAGTTACACATTAGATGTTTGTATAATTAGCCTATTTTAATAGCCAGACAGACTTGCACTACCGAGTAATATAGGAAAGGGTGAATCAATCGATTCTAATTGTTTCTACCGTTGCTAGGTAATAGCCTTCTCTTTAAAACTCTTTTAATTTGCAACGCTAAGCAAACATCGAATCGATAGAAACTTTGAAATAGGTACTTTTGATGACCAAATAGATTTGATCAAAAACTTGATCAAAGTGTTGTATACTTTAGGCAGATTAATTTATTTTTAAATAATGCTCATGTTGCTGGACTACAAAATTGAGTTGATTCACCTATAATTTAATGATGAATTGAAGAACATGTCCAAGCTTTTAACTCACCTTCTGTTCAAGAATTCTGGATTGGATTGCTTCCTAATTTTGAGCTTCTACAACAAGAGGGTCTTGGGTATTGTGAAATGCTTGATTCAGCATGGCTGCACGAGTCTGTTTAATGAATTAAATACAATTAAAATTAAAGTCGATGTTTTATTAGTGTGTCACACGTGCTGACATCTTCAACTCATTTTGGCTAATATCCAAAAACCATTGACAACCCTTCCCAAACTATAGTTAACATTCATGTCTATCTCAACTTATATCCAAAATTTGAATACAAGGTATATAATTGAACTGCCTATAAAATATTGGATTGTATGTATATATTGATAAAGTATGTAATTTCAATTATAAATAATTATATTTCCAATCCCACGTGTGATCTACATCTTCATAAATACATATTATTTTTCTAATAATGACTAAATATGTTTTATTTGAACTGACAGATTAATTATTATTGCTTCATCATTCAAATCTGACTATTTTTTTTTTTAATTGAATATTCAAGTAGTAGTCTTTCTAAATGTAATCTATCAGATCTGTGGATATTAAACTTAATGTTTGGGATAATTTAAGGTGTAATAAACATAAATCCATTATTTTTAATGGATTTATTCTTTTTCTATTAATTTATATTGCCTTAGCAATGAAAACAGTACTCACATGACGGTCGGACTCAGAAATTTATACTATTTTATTCACATTTTCGAGAATTGGCTTTTCGGAGCGTCGTATATCTTTGATATCAAAATTATCGGAATAGAATCCACGAACCCAAAATTATGCAGGATTGGTTGAATAGTATCAGGACAATAAACACTATTCATATTTTTAGCCGGCTGGCTCGGGTTTTCCTTGGTTTAAAAAAACAAACAAACAACAAAAAACCCCTGTAAAATATGGTGTACTTATTCTGGGTTCCATCTTTGACGACCGCTAAAAAAACTGGCTCGAGCAATCACAAAACTGCCCCCAAAGTTTTTTTAAGTACAAAATCTTTTTTAACTCCATCCAATGTAAGCCTATTGCAATTACACAGCGTGAGATACACATTACTAAAGCCATTTATTTGAAAAATTAAGAATTTGGTATACAACACATATGAATCTAACTTATTTATTTGAAAAAATGAGCAACTATCTTTTCTAAAAAAAGTATAAGATGAATAATAAAAAAGTTACAAATGACATTTACATAAGAAAGTTAACAAAATACTATTTTTCCTAAAATAGGTCATTTGAAGTCGATTATCGTTTGATAAAACTTGAAAATATACGATATTCAATTTGTTTTCGGAAAATTAAATATCTTTATTATTTACTGGAAATACATTACTCGTTTTGGATTTAAACATGAGATGCCCTTTTCCTTCAACATAGTTGTATATACCAGCACCTGAAAATAATTAATTTTATATGAAATTAATGTCTTTCTTATGGCATTTATATATTTTATAGTCATGCTTCAGATAAATGTTATTATTCTGATAATCTTTATGTAACAAGTCAAAATAATTCAAACTATATAATCAGTAATTATTTAACTCCTCACTATTTAAACAATTGGTCAGATAGCAAATATTTAACTCTTCATTACTTACTCATTAAATCCTAATGTGAGTGCTCTTCTGGATTGTATACCACCTGACATAAAGATGGATATAAATTATGTAACTTTAATTGCCCTCAGTGACTGTAACATAAAATACTTCATGATTGCAGAAAATGCATACTTTTGATCCGTTATATTTATCCTAGCAAATTAATAATCAAGGATTGTAATTGCTATGACAACTTCTTTTGAATAACCAACAGGATTTTTTAATATGGATTTTCTTTTAAACTAATCATCCGATTTTAATCAAAACTAATGCTTAATGAAAGCTAAATCAAGAAAACAATATTACTATCGTTCTCCTCCTGATGCGTAAATAGCTGACTCGGGATGACCAACAAAACTGTGGTAGATTTTGATGACAGTCTCCTCAAGCACGATCCTTGACATCAGCTTGGATTTTGTGTTGCAGTAGGATCTGTTGGTTTATCGCTAAACTAAGCCCCACATAAAGAAATCCATGGGGTCAAGTTACAAGTAGCTTTGAAAACCAGGTCAACGTTCCTTTTATAGTTTGGCCTCTTAACTGCAATATCTCAATCCACAGCTTAACATGATCCTGAAGAACATTGATGTACTCATTGGCATTGAACTTGAGACCAATGAGGGAAAAAATATGGCCATATATTTTTTCACCTCACGCCGTTCTTGCAGTCTGACCACATCTTGTGAACAGCACGTGTTGCTGTTGATTCATAATCCCCTCAAAATGTTTCCAGTTCCATTTACTGACTCTCCTAACAAAAGTCCTGAACTAGTTGAAGAAATTTGTAATCTCAACATTCTCTTGTCCGTTGTGGAGTGCAACGGAACTTCCCACGATTGTGGAATTAATATTTTGTTGATCGATGCCACTTTTTAAATTGACTTAAAACACTTCTGGCTATCCGCAAAAACTGTAAACAACGTCCTTCATGCGTATGCGCTCCAAGTTAGTTGTTAAACAACGGTCTATAGCTGCAAAGAGAATAATTTTGTTGATAATAACATGTATAATGTTAATAAATTTACAAACGATTTCCTTAGGAGCACCACTTTAGAAATTTGTCTTTATTATCAAAAAAAGATTACCTGCAAGAATTATCGCATTAATATGTGTTTAAGGATAAAAATTAATGCATTTCAGCATCGAAAACACAGGAGTTAAACTGTTTCACGATTGTTTTAAGCCTTTCAGTTTCAATAATCTTTGTATAGTTCTGTCTAGGAAATTGTTTTATACTAGAATAAAAATTGTGTTTTATGGAATAAAATTTCATATTCTATAAATAGAATGATGATTACAAAACGTGAAAATAAAATAATTTTATTTTTGTAGTAATTATGGACCTTAACGTCATAATGTTACTTGAGAGCACAATTTCGTAATTTTATTCGTTTCTTGGGGAATATTTCTTATAGATAAAATATTGCAAAAAGCAAAGTAATTGTTTTTATTTCTCCTATTATTAATTAATGAGAGAAAGAGTTAAGACGTGAAACTTTTGCCCTTAATTTTATATGACATTTTTATATTTGGTAATACAAAGAAAATGTCTATCTTCAGAACACAAACTTAATGCTTATTTGATTTTGAACTGCATTTACATCAGTTTCCCGCCACATAGACAATGGGACCGGTTTGATACGACGGCAATCATTTATTTCATGCATAGGGGGTTGTACTAAATTAGTGAAACATTCGTTTCAATGTACAAATATAAACAAATAAATGATTTGCACATAATTTTGTTTTAATGCACAAAATATAATATTAATCAAAATAAATATATTGAAACAATAGATCTTGAAAGTAATTGTGCATTTTTACCCAAAATAACTTTATCTTCTTTCCTCACCTGATTGAAGTCCCCTGGACTTAGCAATGTTGATGTAAGTAGATTTGTAGAAAGACTTGCGTTGTCTAAAGGTTAATGTTAATGGCTGAACTGAGGCTACTGGGATGATATCTCGGAGGAAATGCTGTGTGTCAGCCTTTGTAGTGCTGTTAAACAATTTGGGGCAGTGGGTCAGGCACATGGAGCCATTTATAATAAAATTTTGCAATGTTTCGCTATTGAAAATATTTGAAATCTTATTATTTTGACAGCCTCAATATAAAATGTAATTTACTAATTTAGAACAATTCTGTTTAGTTTCATTACGGTCGTTAAATGCGTTCTATTGCTTTTTACTCACAACAAATTCGATTTTTTTAAAAATTTCCTCTCCACTTTCCTTCTATATCTTAAGTTGCCTCAGTTAGCGTCTTTTAAGTTGCTTCCTTTCAGACATTCTTTAATTTTGAATACTTATAACTCATTCAATAATTAAGATAATAACCCCATCCAACTCTTCAATTAAATAAAAATAATTGCGTTTTTGTAAAAAAACAAAACACATTTATGATTTTAAGCGAGGATTGAGACGGTATAAGAAATTTACTGAATTTTGGAAAAATTACTCCACGGTTGTAAATTAAGAAAGTATATCACAGCTCATGATTTGATGAGTTCATCATTTTAATACTGATGTAGCTATACCAATACTATTAGATGGTAATTCTAGCAAAGTGTTGAAGGACAATTCTTATAAAATTACAAGAAAAGGAAAGTTGTCGTTTACCAACTTTCCTGATTGTCAATTAGCCTCAATCTTCTTCTATAGCATACAATATAAGACACTCCATCTTTATTTTACAAAATAAAAGCAGCTAAATATTATAAAAATCACCTTGTTACATTATAAAAGTACAAATATACAACAGGATGTAAACATTGTCACCATGACAATTTAAAGGATGTTTGAGAGGTGAGCAACTTAGCTGTCATAACGTGGCATAAAATTATCTGCAAGCAGCACAAGTTTCACTCTCTACCAATGGAGGATATGTGTAAGAATTACTCCGTTTTCGAGTACACACTGGTAGTTACACTTCGATATATTTTGATAATTATTATAAAACATGTCATGTTTGTATGTAAGAATAAAAAAAACCTTAAGGGAGCATGGAAATTGAGACAATTTGATTACTTTTAGAAGGAAAGTAGGTTGGCTGTGATTCGGTTAATTACATCAGCTGCAATTTGCTGTAGGAAGAAAAAAAATCCAACTACTAGAAAGGATATATATAGACATTGATTACTCGGTTGTCGATACAATATTTTCACCGATAACTTCAGAGCAAACCTTCATTCTTACTATCCGTTTTTCATGAGCACACACATACTCTAGATATTATTTTATAGGTTGGAGTTCACTTCTCAAGAGTTTAATAATAATTAATGCAGCTTTGGAAAATAAAATGCCTGTTCTGACTTCAAACTTAAAAAAGACGCTCCAGCCTGTACAGGCATGTATTATACTCAGGAGAGATATATGCTTTCTCCCGAAAAATGAATGTTTATCAATAACTGCTTTCGAAATAGATAAACACTGTTTATGTTGTTAACAAAAAAATTGGACTATAAAATGTGCTTAGAATTAACAATCTTAAATATACAAAAAGGAGACGTGGCCAATTTGACAAATAGTCCCTCTCCCTTTAACATAATTATAGTCGTATAAAATATGACATGCAGGCGTGCCTAACAAAGAGCAATCAAAATTTAACTTGATCATCTGGACAATTCTAAGCATTTTAAAGTGGAGAGCAGCTTAGCTGTCATGACGTTTTATTAGATCAGCTGCAAGCAACTGTGAGACGAAGAAAATAAACACAAATTTCACTCCCTATATAACAAGGACAAATACGTAGGAATTACTCCATTTTGATCCTGAATTCTACTCCGAGTCAAAAAAGGAATCACACATACACATACCCTTTGCAACAAATTCTTATTGTTACTCTAAGTTTTATATACATACCCGTAATAACATTATTCTTAGATACTCTCTTCTCATATATGAAAGAATAATCATAAGAGCTTTCGAAAAAAACACTTTTAAAGTTGTTGTAAGCAACCAAAATAGTGGGTTAAAAAAAGCTTAGGTTTTACAACTGTAAATATTTAATAAGTAGACAAATGCAGTCTGTCAACTATCCTCATCGATCCTCTTCTTAGGTTTATATATCCTTAGATTTAAAAAGACCTTTGAATAAATAATTGTTCCTTCCATCAAAAATTTACATATTTATTGGTATTCTTCAAGAGAATAAGGAACTTTATTCTTTTTTTAACTTCCATCGTCTTTCAATAATAATAATAATAAGGACAAAAACAAAATGAATATTGAAGAAAACGTCAGAATTTTTAATCTTCCCCTTACACACAGAGAGAAAGAGACTGGATGAAAAAGCTAGAGAATATTAAATATGGAATGAATATTTAATTTTAAATAATATGCAAAATCCTCTAAATAGTAATTTTATAAACGGACAAAATTCGAAACGAATTTTTTCTTTTTCTGTTTACACTAAATATATTTAGGTAACTTATTTATTCATATGTATTAAGAACGATATATGAATTGAGAAGTTAGACCGTCAACACAAAGCAAGCAGGAATGATTTTGCACAAAAGACTGACGAGTTATCGTCGATTTACCTATATTAATAAATTATTATAATGAATATTGAAGACGAATATTAAATGATTTACATTTGTTAACGTTTAACTTTTTATTGATTAGAGCTACCCAGGAAAAAATATAATTAATATTACTGTTCAGTACGGGGTTGTACCGTGGTTTGGTTTGTTTTTACCTATTAGATATGTGATATCCAATCCTTCTAAATAGTTTTTATGTTATATCATTGTGTATAAATAGGTTGAAACAAGTTCAGACATGAATGAATAAATCTAGAAAGTTAACGTGTACCTTCCTTGTATAAATATAAGCATAGATTTTACTTAACAAGTCATTCTGATGGACTAATTGTAGGGGCGTTTCCAAGGGATGGGAGGCCCCTCCCCCCCCAAAAAAATATAAATTAAGGCTTTTTACAAGAATTCTTTTTGGTTATTGGGGCAAATTATGTAGTAGACAAAAAATTTAATTTTTGAATTTTTTTCGAAAAAATTTAATTTATAGTACTAGGTATAGATTTTTGAAATTTAAAAAAAAAATAATATTTAAAATATTTTATTTGACGATATGGATTTATTAGTAGATCAGTTTTTTGTTTTTTTTATAATTTTGCAAAAATTTTAAAAGTGGTTTCAATTACCCAATTTGAACAAACTACAAGAATTTGAGATTCTTTTATTACTATGTATTTTATAGCATCAGTTTTATCTCTTTAGCATCCTTATTTGTGAAGTTATATTCTTTAAATCATTTGGAAAATTTCAATTTAAAAGAATGTTTTTTTGTATATTCAAAATATATTATTTACAATTTTTTTAAAAGGTATCATGTGAATCAAATTTTGGAACGTTTATTTTCAACCCGTAAATGCATGGCCGCGAGTGACTATATTTCTAAAAAAACTATGGAAAAGTGTATACAGGGTGTGAAAGCTATTTGTGCTGTGATAAGTTGTTTTTTTTAATCTCAATTTTTTCTCCAGCCAGTCATCAGATCAAAAAGGTAAAATCTTATTCGGAAAGTTTTATTGATATGGATTAATTTTATTTAATAAAGTCACCTCCAACCTCAATAATAGTAAAAAAAGTGGAGGCCACAAAGTGCAGCAGGATTTCACCACTTAGTCCCAAGTCAAATCGTAAAACTTGTTCTTGTTCCGAAAGTTAAGTTCACCTTAGGTGTTTCAAGGGGTTGGGTTGGTTCGTTGTTCGATTGCACCTAACACAAAAAAAAACCCTCAGATTAAGATACAGCAAGTGTGGAGGCCATAAGTGCAAGCAGGCCATCGCCACATGGTCCCTTGGCAAATACAGGAATTATTTCTTGATCCAACTTATTAGTTCGTCCTTGATGTTGCAGGGGGTTCGGTCGGTTCGTTGTTGGAATGTGCCCTAAACAAAAAAATATATCAGATTAAGATTCATCATATTTCAATGCCAAACATCCGGCAAGATTAAGTTGTCAAAATTGTCTTGGAGCCATTTGATACTTTTATTTTGCTATTAAACCAATTTAGAGAGCTCAAATACCACCTTACCACCTTGCAAATGAACGTCTCATTGAGTTCCAGATATCGAGTAATTGTTAGGTTTTCAATCTTGGTTCAGATTCTAAGGAGAGCTCCATTCCTTTTCCAAATATTTAGAACAACGAACTCGTCAAATGATTCAATTTTTATCACACTGGTGCAGGTTAGAGCAAGCTATTTAACATACAAATCCATATTATCCCCACAAATACTTATTATAGGGTACAACCAAGTAATATAAAAAAGGAAGGTGTCATGTCTCACCCTGTACCCTTAAAACAATATTATTTAATATACTTTTATTAAGTTTATACCTACATATCTGTGTCAGGATCTTCTGCCAAAAAAACTAATAGTACAAATAAAATATAAAAGTGTGAGAAAAACAGTACAATAATATTATATTAAATATTATTTTTCGTGCCTACATTGTTATTGTCTGATGACAACAGAGAGATTCTCAAATTCAGAACCCATCCATTTGCTATCTATTCTTCTATTTCAAAGAAAAAGACACAGTAAACTATAACCCCCCTCCCATCCTTTTACTCAAAACAGATGTTTGTTAAGAAGATTGAATCCTTATACTTAAGCAATATATCAGCTATATGTTTGTAAAAAAGAAGCAACTTAAAACGAAACAAAAAATATGTTCTACTAGTTGTATTTTCTTTAGATTTATTGTTACATATATATATATATAAAATTGTTTTTATAGACACCCACGTTCTATGTGAGAAAAATACAATTTAAAGACAACTTTATTGCAAGTTATAAATCTTTAAAAAAAAAAAAAAAAAAAAAAAAAACTTGATTCATTTTTTGTTACCTGGCTCATCTTGTATTTATATATAAATATATATATATATATTTTTTTTTTTTTTTTGGGGGGGTTTATTTGATTTTTCTTTTGACAAAAAAATCCAATAATAAAAAATGTTCGAAAAAAATATTAAAAATCAATAGTTATTCTAAGAAAATCAATGTTTTTTATTGAATTTTCAAATTTTTTTGAACTCTACTAAGGGAATTTTATGATTTTTAGTTTAATTTAAGCCAAGTAATTCTCTAGAGACAACAATACTCCTAGGCTCAATACATCTTTTTAATTTTTTTTTTTCAATCAGTAGTTATTATAACTCCATTCTTGAGGAGAGAAAATCTAAGTTACTATATATGATTCTGCTCATGAAAAACAGAGAGTGTCACTATTGATTTCTTGTGGAATGATCTTCTAAATAATGCACTTCCGCTTGTATTGAATATATACACTGATATAAAACACGAAAGAAAATCACCCTTCCTACAGTTTGAGGATGCGGTGTACACTACTGCCACACTGTGTCTGTGTGAATGTGCAGGCTGTCCAAGTTTTACTACACACTAGTGCAAAAGTTATAAGGAGCAAAAAATGTATGTCAATGTAAATTTGTTAAAATAAAGCAGAATCCTATGACTAACCAAAAAAAAATAACTTGCATTAACTGAGATTCATCGTTCGGGATTCAACCATTAGGTATGAGCCTATGAAATGAGAATTTCGAATATGGGTTCCTAGGTGTCGCCTGTTGGACGCTATAAACCGGTCCAAAAGTCTAAATGCTTATGTGGACATGTGTCAACAATATATAATTCATCGATTGTATAGTTTCATTCAACAGCACACTTTTTTCGCTATTAAAAATGTCTAATTTTGTGCCTACAAACTACGATGTGCGGACATCATTGAGTTTCTGTTACCAATTGAAGTAAAACGCTTCTCAAGCCCATCAAATGCTTGTGGAACCTTACAGTGGACATGTTCTAAGCAGAGCACAGTGTTTCAGGTGGTTTGAAATATGACGTGAGAAATAAAGAGCGCTCAGCGGGAAACCGAAAAAGTTTAAAGACACGGTATTGTAAGTATTGCTTGATGAAGATGATGGCCAAACCGTTAATGGTGATCGCTACCAACAACAATTGGCCAATTTGAGCCATGCTATACGTCAAAAACGTCCAAAATATGAAGCCAGGCAACACAAAGTAATTTTGCTTGATGACAACGTACCACTGCATCAATCTATAGCCCCCACTACCTTGTTGAATCGTACGACTGGGAACCTCTTGCTCATATGGCTTACTCATCAGACCTGGTGCCTTTCGATTACCACTTGTTTGTATCGATGGGGCACACACTTAATGATTTACGCTTGGACTCTCACGTTGAAGCCAAAAAAGGGATCGATGGCTTGTTTGCAGCCAAACACGAACAATTTTTTTGTGGAAAAATATCCATAAATTGCCTGAAAGATGTGAAAAATGTACGGCTGGTGAAGGCAAATACGTTTGAAAATTAAATTTGTAACCATTTTTTTAGAATAAACGTTCAAGTTAATAAAAAAAAAAAAAGGTATCATTTCTTAGGCGCTTACCTGCTATACCTTATTAACCTGTCCGCTAGAAGAATCTATCTGTCCGAGACAGTCGGACTCGAGTTAATGTACAGCGTTGTACGCGATCTTTTTACATCTCTAGAATAAAATCCTTTTTTTAAGGCTTACATTGAAGAAATTAATTATCTCAAAAAAAAAATATATATAATAGATTTGCAAATGTTATTGTTAGTAGGATAATCTTGTAGCATATGTTAATGCTTATATTCACCATAGATACTGCGGGTATGCAATATGTATTTGATTCGCATATACCTTTATTTTATATGTTATACATATACGTATGTTGAAGTTAAAATAAGGGCTCAATTTGTATTTAATTAAGTATACATGAAAATCCTTATATGGTATATTTTCATCCCTGTATGGATTGCACACATACTGACTTCATTTTCATGAAAGCAGAAGGGGGAAATGAGAGTAGGATATACTTTTAGTAATAGATAAGTAAATTGTAAGTATATAAGTGTAACGCCCCAACTTTGTTTACAAAAAGCGTAGGTACTACATTTGAGACATGAAATTGTGGAATAGAAATGGACATGGGACGTATTTAATAGATACTAGAATTGAGGTTCGGTCCAATGTGTATACAAACATAAAGATGTTCCCTTTTTGGAAAGATGGAGTTGCCTTGATTAAGTATAAGTAAACATTATAGTCCTAGGCATATTCTTTAAAGTCCATATAAATAAACTATATTTCCTTCTCTAGGAGCGACCGGGCGCAAATATATGCACATTGACTTCCAGATAATAATTTATCTTGTGTGCGTTGTCCATTCATCTATGAGCTCAATGAGACTAGGGAGTAGAAATCGAAATTCAAAAGTTACTCAGGTCTCAAATACAACAATACGAATTAATACATTTTGTAAATTTATTTAAAGTAAAAAAATAACTCCTTGAAAATTGCAGTTTCGTTTTTTTTTTTTGAAGTACAAAAAAATGGATTTTTAATGGAATATTGGATTCCTAGATAACCTATATTTTGTAGAAATTTGTCTTGAGATTCGTTTCCATATAAATTCGACAAAAAAAAAAAAATGATGTTGAACTAAATTTGTCATTTTCTGAATATTTTTCCTTTTTTTTTCTCTTGTTTTCATCAAAACCTTCAATTTTAGAAACGATACATTTTGGAAGTAAAATTATTCACATATTTTCAATTTACAGATAATTTTATTTCATATTTTATTAAATGTTTGCAAAAATAAAGCAGTAATAGAGGCCTATTTTTTGACGATATTATTCTCTATAACTTTCTTTGGTTTTGCAAGTACAATTTTTTGGTAGGTTTATTTGCCTTTTATGAATGCCAATAAATGTTATTTTCTATTTTTTGCAAATTAAGGGTAAAAAAGTTCTTTGCAATTTTCTTTGCAAATTATGATATAAAAAGATTTATTTCAGTCACTAAATTGAAATTATGAATAAAAAATGGTCATTGGACATTGTATAGGTTTAATGGATATTCGCTCTTTTCCTGGCTCGGTCCATAGTTATTTTTTATATACAATGGACCAATATTTATATGAAAAATGCCATTTCTGACAGTAGACTAGAATTTAATCATTTAAAAATTGTGGACACATTATTTATTTCTAAAATTATTGACCATTTTCTCCCATATCCATCTTATTTATCAGTTGTACATAATGATTCATAAACACATTTAACTTCAAATTGTATACACCGAGTTTTGGTAATGTAATAGTAGGTGATATTTATCATATTTAAATTTCTCTATAATATGATATGTCTTAAAAGATTGTAGAGGGACAGTTATTTTTATACAAAAAGATTTAAAATGTAATTTAGAATACATTATTTTTGATTTTTTAGATTACAAATTATTTAAACCATTAGCAATTGGCGGTTTCAAAAAAGGTACTAAAAATGTTGGTTTATTTCAAAAAGTGGCCATATGGGTACAAGTGACGCTGAACGTTCTGAACGCCCTGCTGAGGTCATCTCGAGTTGGAATCCTATTTCTATTAATTTTTCGACCAAAACTGCTCAGGTATGAGCTGGTTCATTGTTGTGATGTACAATGACTTTTTGAGGCCTATTGGGGATCGTTTCTCTTGCAGCTCTGTTTTCAAACGGTCCAATAACGATGAATAAAATACACATGTAATATTTTTACCCTTTCCCAGATATTCTATGAGGAGTATTCCTTGTGAGTCCAAAAGACAGACGCCATAACCCTTCCATCCAAGTTATTGATTAAAAAAAATGCTAAACAGAAAGAAATAAACCGATTTGGCTAATGGTTAGGGTGTGTTCCTTCAAGAGATGCTACTAACTAAACATAACCTCGATACCACGATTAATGCCATCTGTCGGACTTTCTACGGACTTTTCAAAGAAACCTCGAATATAGTAAAAAACGACAGATACAATCATTTGCTGCGATACTACATAAAAAAGATGCTTTAAGTATATATATATATGCTTGTATATATCCACTCTTTTCAAATGGTTATATATAATTTCTTTTTTTTTATATTGTGTACTTAATTTGGTGCTCAACTCAAATACAATGAGCAGAGTATTTCGTTTCGTTTTTGTTTACTTCCCCTATTTTTGCTGTTGTTGTGTATGTTACAGTATTGTTACTTCGATGCAACATGAAAATATACTTCCTTCTAATGGATTACCCCATTGTCTTAATTGCTTTTAGTATTAAAAAAATGGAGCAACTCATGCATCTCAAAAACTTTAAACAAAGGTTACATTTTGTATGTTATAATGTCGAAAATTTATTGTTAGACTATCCGTAGTGCCCAGCAATGCTCGTATAGAGTAGGCATCGACAAACAGACATGCAATGCTTTAACCTTCGCTTAGTTTCCCCGGGATATTGCACACACAGGGATTTATAAAAGGTTATAGGTCTTTCTTTTTTGTTAAAATTGATATTCCTTTAGAATTTTTGTATTAAAATATGACATGTGTATCACTATAACACGCATTAAATGTTTTGTGTTCTGTTGTAAAAATGATGAAATCATGCCCCTATATTTGAATAAATACACCAATAAAAATTCATTATGTAATGAATTCGAACCCGAGACAAAGTAAGTAATACAATTTAGTATAGTAAGAAAACCAAAAATAAATACAACGTCAAAGATTCGAATAAAAGAAATGATATCTTTGTTAGTAATTATCGTTTGACATGATGGATAATTCATACTAAAAAAGACTCATAGCCTAACAAACAAGCATAATATTAGGCAACCCCATAACTCCATTATTATTTAAACTGAAAATATATATTTAATGAATTTTATGATTTCAAATATTACATATTTAAAATAAAAAAATTAAGGGGAACATCCGTTTTAACGAAAAATAGATAATAACGACGTATCAACGCCGTTCCTTTCCTGAAAATTTAATCTTCTTTATGTCTGGAGCAGCTGTCGCTATGATGCCCAACACTTTAGGAAAGTTTTTTATAAAGCAATATTTCTATTGGCAATAAAAGAGATACCATCAGGTAGCTGCATCATATTAAAGTTGCAGGGGTACGCAAGTGCCGATTTGATTTTAACACAAAAGGAATATAAAAGACGGAAAGTAACACAAAAGATTTGTTCTTGAGTTATAAACTAATGGTAAGTTCTTGTTGGACTTAAAATAATATTAATGATCAACATTGGAGTAATTCTTTGCTATGACCATGTTTTCTTCTTTCCCTCCTTCCGCCCATAGTCACAGCTACGTGTAGAATATCTAATGACTATGTATTTTATACAACTTTATACATTACTAGATACATGAATGATATTTTAAGAAAGTATGTCCAAACGTTTACAAAATAAATTGTCAAAAGCCATTTTATTTGTTAAATAAGTTTGTAGATTGAATATTTCTTGTTTTTTTGTTTGACTTTCTTTTCCTCTGTTTGTAAAAACGTATTTTATTTCTTTATTTCATACTATTTTATTCATTTATGAAAGTACTATAACCTCTAAATAAATATACATTTTTTATTTATTATATGTAAACTGATATTCTTCTTACTTTCCAAGGTCTACACTAAATTTAAATATCAGATATTTGCATTTTGAACTTTGGTTTTGCCTGCTTCACGAGCCATGTAGCTTGATCGATGTTCATGTGTATCAAAAATACGACAAATTAGTAAAAGAAATTTACAAGTATGACTACTAGATTCTTCAAAATTTTATTGCCTTTCATTTGGTACCCCTTTCAATGTTGTAGCAATAACTTCTGGGAAGAATAGGTAAAATTATTGTATAATATCCTAAATATTTAGTTACATTGTATTTTTTAAAATGGGAATAACATTAAGTTTTCTCTAAAAAATTTAATTTGAAGAGTTTTACCGGGTGATCATTGAAATTCGATCGCTTACTAATTTAATAACTACTGAAGGCTGAGAGATTGAAATTAATTCATATTTGGATATATTAATGCATTATCAATTACTTACTAAACAAAACAAATTTGAGCTCTGAAGCTTAGGTACAAGCCTAGAAAATGAAACTTGCATTTCTATTCACGTAATTCAAGTAGTTGGGTGTCTCCAGGACCTTCGTCTACACCGTCAGTAAGTCCGAAACGTTAAAGAGGATGAAGGGTTCTGTCAAGAAGATCAATTTGGAACTGGAGGAGTTAAAGAAAACAGCCGAGATAGTTCCCCTCAAGGCCATGAGGGGCCAAGCAAAAAATATCGGGATTTCACAACAGGCTGTCCAGAGAGCTATAAAAAATGTAGTTGAAATAGCCCACTTTTGACACAAAAAATGAAAAAACCCATCTGCTCCGTTGCAAAAATCTTTTGAATGAAGCTTTTGTATTCTTTTATACTCTTTTTTTACACTTTTGGACCCCCTATAGCCCTTATGCCAACCCCTTCGATTACACCTTTTTGGGTACATATCAAGGCGAAGGCCTGCAGTGTCTGTCATCCAAACACCAAGGCCCTCAAAGCCATTGCCAGCCAGCACTGGGATACCATAACAGAGGACGACATGTTCAGTGGCTATCAAGTCTTCCACCACTTCCTGGAAGCCATCATTGCCGTTAAGGGCGGCTATATTAATAATGAAGAAAGCTTAGATACGTATCTATTTGTAGTATTAACTTTGGCAAAATTCTATTGTTAATTAATAAACTATATCTTGTTGAAGCTTAAAATTAAAAGTGCTCAGATTTTAATGTACTATTTGGTAGTGCTCATGTGGCGTCAGCATGGGTGATTCAGCCATTTGAGAGAAGGTATTTTTTAACAATCATGATAAGTCCCAGTTCCGAAACAGGCTAGGGGTGGCCCATTCCCAACAGAGGCCCTTATTTCTGCAAGTTTCAAGTCTCTGCCTTCCTTATTTAAATATACCCTCATTTTTTGTTTAGATTCAGGCATTTCGTAAATCCCTAGCAAATACACGTACTTTTATTTTCATAATTGATAAGAACGTTGATTATATTTGTGTTTTGATTTGATATCCGTGAAAGGATAGTGAGTCACACAAAAAGCAGCCTTCAAAAAATGTATAATTCTATCTGTTTTACATCAAGAGTGTCATATGACAGGCTATATATATAATCAACAAAATATTTTCCATCAACTAGATTCCTTACAACAGATTTTTTACAGACTTGTGTAGGCAAGACTTTGTTAGTCAAAATTTGGCTCTTATTAGTAGCATTAATTTGTAGATAATAATAGTATTTCATTTCTCTTATGCCCTATCGTTAACAACAAACATGTTGCAAAAAAATATAATTCAACTACCTTTCAAATCATCCTTTTATCATCCTTCTTTCACTCTTGATAAGGAATGTCTCTGTATAATCTTTAACCCCAAAATGCTGTACTGATGAATAACGAAGAGTAACACAGCTGATTATTAGGGAGATATAGGCTTAAGTCCTTGTTGGACTCAGAGTATCATTTAAGATCAAAAATGTTAGGGTGGAGAAGATAATTTTTTTAATTTGCCAATTTTAACAAAGAAAAGTATAGTTTATTTTAAGTAGTGATGGAACAATTCCAAAAAAAAATCCAGATGCCGATTCCAATGCCATTTTAGTAAAATTACCGATGCCAATTCAAATTCTTTAATATTTTAAATTATAGTTAATAAATACAGTTGTGCTGTTAGGGTTGTTCACCCAGAGGGCCTTGGTCTTTGGATTAAAAAAATGAAATTTAAAATATCAAGTTTTTGAAAAAAGTAAAATTTCATTGTTTTTTTTTTTTTTTAAAGTTAGAACTATTTACAAAAAAAAAAAAAAATTGCATAACTATTCTCAAAAAATTTAATTTTTTGAAGGAAACATTCCAAAATCCACAACTGTTGACAAAAAAAATGCAGAAAAGTTTCCAAAATCCACAGCTGTTTAAAAAAAAAATAATGGAAGAAATTTGAAAAGATAAATTTCTAATATAAAATTTATTCAAGTATTACATTTTTCTCCAAAAAATTGAAAAAATACATTGTTTTTGACAGAAAGTTAAGTTTTTTGGGGAAAAAAATTGAAAAATTTAATTAAATTTTAGATATAAATTTTCTTGCTAAAAACATACATTATTTTATTTGCAAAGACCTATTTTTTTCATAACCTAGAAAAGTAATTAAAATCTAAATACCGGTTATACATAAAAATCGGAATCAACATTAAACATTCTTTTCTCAATGCAGATCCCGATTCGAGAAAAACACTCAATTTTCCAATCCCAATTCATCGTCCCATCACTAATTTTGAGGGTAGGTTTATTTTACTTGTGATGATGCTGAGCACAACCTCAAGAATACCATTCCTATCACTATGCATAGGCTCTGAAAGTATTATATGGGCGTTTTTCTCCACTAAGTAGAAAGGATGACTTCCCCGCATCCACGAGAGGATCAACTGTGCCATATGCCCTGCAAGTCTTATACCACAACTTCAATCAAAGATTATGGATCCTAAAATTAGTCTATAAGTACGGCAATGATCCAAAACATAAAGCAAAAGCACGCAAATAGTGGCCTAAGAAGATGTACATAAGCTCATTATGTAGCCTTCTCATCTTCCGGCCCTTGTTATAATAGAAAATTATTATTAGTGGACGACAAACATACAAAATTGTCAATGATTCAAATATTTTTCCTCCAATGTATAAGTTTGTTAGATAGCTAGAAATACACAATGGATAAAGAAGCTTTGATTAATGAATAATAATTTATTAAAAAGGCTGCAAATAATACCAGCCTAATAATAGAAATGCTATAATCCATCTCTAATTTCAAGGATTTATCAAGTAAATAGAGAAACAAAGAATAACCTCTTGTTATATACTTCATTGTTTGTTATTTATACAATATAATTTATGTTCTTTTTTTATGTGGGGTTTCTTCTTTCCTAAAGTACACACACAGAGATAAAAGTATGCCCAAGTCTTAAAACAAGGGAAAATGAAGAAAAAAAGCAAAGATCTAACCCAAGAAAGCAAAGGGTCTGAATTGTCATAAGGATAACTACATACTAAAATAAAAATAACGTGTAGATACAACAACACTTATCATAGACCGAATACAAATAATCCATATATAGAAGTATAAAAATAGCTCAAAGAAAGAGCACATTGTCAACTATGAGATAGAATATTTACAAGTAATTTTAACAGCCACAAACAAAGAGTCAGTTAGTCATTATTTGACCACTTTTAGTACAATTAATTTTGTTATGCTCGGCTAGGAATTAGTTGTGAGTAGTTTTTGCCATCTTTATTTAGGACTGAAGACTGCCGTTCCTTCTATTTCAGTCTCGGTCCGGTCCAGTTCATTCCTTCAAATAAGTCCTAAAACTGATATAGATCGATGCTTGATGACGTATCTCAACTTTTGCTCTCTTTTTTAGTCATTTATACTACTGACAGTCCGAAGGACCGATCTCAAGGACTGATAGAACCGCTCCTAAAACTGGAGCAAATAAATAACGACTGACACAACACTAATTGTGTGCGTTGTTTACATACCAAGATGTTTTTTATTACCTAAACAGATACATTTCAAAAATAATACTCAAATTGGCAAATAATACCTCAACTAAAAAAAATATATTCATAGGATTTAAAATCTGAACTCTTACTAATTCAAACATTAATGAAGATTGAGGGATTGAAATAAATTTCATATTTCGATATATTAAAGCATAAACAATTAGTTACAAAGCAAGATACACTTGAGTTCTCTAACGTACGTATGTAGAAGTCGAGAAAATGACACTTGAACGTGATGCATCACACTTTCTGATTCTGCAATTCCATTTTTTCTGTAGTAACTCCTCCACTCAGTTTATTAATTGCCGAACGGACGGACATAGGAAGTGTTGTAATTTTCAATTGCCATGGCAAAAAATGTGCAGCTGATATATAAATAGAGTGAGGATTTAGAGAGTCGATATCGGAACAACTTTTGTTCATAAGAAGTAAAAGGGCAATACTGTTCCATAATACTGTTTTCGGATCCCCATTGAAACCTCATATCCCCAGTCTACTGCAGTGCTCCCTAACATTTTACACTTGTCAATGCGTCCCTAATTGTTTTTGAGGTTATTAATCCAAAGAAAAAAAAATGGGGTCCTTGGATAGATGAATGCCTTGTTATCCTTCCATGGATTCTGTCCCACCTTGAAGTGGATATTAAAGTTCTTAATGGTGCGACCCTCACACCACAAATGACATTATCCATTGTTGTAGATCCCGTCTCGACAAAAAATTCAAGCTGCAATTTGTGGCCTGGATTGAAATTCAGAGACTCGTCCCTCCTTAGAAAATATTGGCACCATCTTTCTTTTATTATTATTAATAAGTAATTTGTATACTTATTTGTTTATTACAAAGATTTAGTTCATTTGTACCATCAAGTGGAAATTAATTGTTTATTTCTCATGCGCCTTCTTGTGGATAATAATAACATTTTTGTTTCTTCATACCCTATAGTGAAAGCCGGATGAATATTCATCTAAATAGAAGAGTCATTCACAACACAAAATAAAGATGTTAAAGGAAATCGATATGGGCAAGCTTTTTTAGGAGTTTTAAGTTATATCTGAACTGATTCTGATCATAACGTACACTCTATTTATGATTGGAGCAACAATTACATTAAAAGTTTCAGGGGGTGGTTATTTCAAACGGAAAAACCTTACACTTCGTTACCTTTATAGTATTCAGCAACTTTTTCTTCGAGAAAAACTAACAGGAAGAAAGCCCATTTAATCTGGTGATGATTCGCCAATTATTCACAAATATGAAACTATTGTGAACAGATTCAAAGGAGCTAATTATAATTTAATCAATCAATGTTCAGAACATGGATTAGGAGAAAATAATCAAAAACTTCGAGAGTTGATAACAAAATATACTCTATACTTTTGTAGAAGGGAAGTAACACCTTACTCACAAACACAAAATGTACACTTTATTTGGCTGTAAGCTTTTCCTCTAATCAGTGTTATTAACATTGTTATTTCTCATTTTCTTGATTAGCGTATAAGTCTTATTTCATGTTGATGTACAAAATATTAACTAAAAAACAAAAAAATATGTAAAACCATATTTCCCTGATTATATGGAAAATTTATACATATGTGTGTATAATATAATATAATTCACGAATGGATTAATCGATTATGGATATTGGAGAATTCATACTACTCACTCAACAAAGAGAATTAACAGTCGGAGGAGGGAAAATACAGAGTCATGTAGGTCAAATGTTCTCTTATATATAGCATTGCTAACAAACATAGTTGCTTCTAGATTTTTTCATCAATTGTGAAAAAAATATGTTTTTGTCAAAAGCATTCTTAGCAAAAAAGGATTACCGTTGTTCAATAAACTGAAAAACTGACAGAAACAGTTTTATCATGACTTTGGTTTATTTATAATAAATGACAAATAACTGAATAACCATAATGCTATCTCTTGGACTTTGCACGGACTTTTCAAACGACTCTATAAAACGATAATAAATAATCGCTCCAGGAAAAAAATACATTTATGAAAACAGAGAGAGAAATTTTCATCTACGAATTTCCGTTTTTCTTTAAAAGCAGCTAACACAACTTTTCAAAAACTTCAAACATAAAAAAAATCCTGGGGGCGCCCCTGAACAGGGATGCCAGATTGCCCTTTTTAAGAGTTTGGCTTAAAATAAATGTGTATCTGATGATTTTATTTTATAAAGCTATTTTTCGTAAAATTTAATTTATTAGGTTCTGTGGCCATTAAGATATTTCAAATGTCAATGTGGCTCAGTACAGGAAAAGGTTGGATATCCCTGGGCAAGAATCAGTGAAGTAATTAACCAATTAAAATAACAAATACACAAAACGTATGTTACAAATGAAACTCATTCAGAGCAGTTTATGTTATTTTATTTTTGGAATGTCATTTCTTTGAAATGTGACCTTGCAACCATGTTTTGAATTTTGGAATATATATTTTGATCCAATTCTGAACAAAAGAGCCTTGTTGTTAAAACTGAAAAAAAAAAAAAATCTTAGTTTGGACCATGTCAAACATGAAGTAATGGATACTTAAACTAATACAAAGGGAAGGTGTGTGAGAGGAGATATGATATGGGGTATTCGTAAATTTATACTTCAATGATATGTCCATAAATGTAAATCCGGTGTGCTTTTTAGCTGGCCCGTAAATTTGTAATTGGTAGATTAAAGAACAAATTTTATTTTCCTTAGCAGTTGTCATTATTATTTAATTCCTGGATAGTGAATATCCTTTCTTAAATAGATTCAATTATATTCAAAACCTGTTTGAACGTTCGTGTGTACTCATAACAGAGGATGTCATTGCTAATATACTTTTTTCCCTTTCTCTCTTGTCACAACTGATTGAAGCTGATCTAATGAAAGGTCATGATCATTACTCTTTCTCTCCTCAAAAAACTTTTTCAAACTGTTAGCGTTACCATGTTGATTTTCGCTTTTTTTTTACATGACCATTCCACACTGGACTTTCACCTTTGGATATGTCTATCATTGTATAAAATAAGAGTAAATTGTAGTCAATCTATGAATTTATTCAACATTAATAATAGTATTATACAATACAAATAGACAAGTGAAAGTTTTATGCAGGGAGAAGAACATTATTAATAGTCCTTATAAAATGAGTAATCATTTTAATCACCATTACTCAATTTTGAATCCTTTTTTTCTATTTTTTTTTATTTAAAGTTATTTTTAAATATTTTTGAATATTATCACTTACTTCAGAAATTAGCTGTTTGGGGTTGAACTTAAAATTTGACCGAAATGATAAATAATCAAAATGATGCTTTTAATTCTATTTAACGTCAATAACATCCAGGAAGTAAAGGTTATCTGCTTTTCGTTTTTAAGTATTATAATTAGTGAAAATATTATTTTGGATTTTTTTTGTTGAGGATAAAATTTTCCTGAAGATAGACCTTCTGTTTTCAATTTTTAATAATATTTAATATTAAAACGTACACACTAAGAAAAGTAGGCATAATAGTAACTTTTTTGACTTCGATACTTTTTAACTACTTAAACATTTTAAAACAAAATAATTATTCACAATATGAATAGATTTTTTACAAAGCACTTATAAATACACCTTGGACCAATGATAGTAGTCAACAAAAATCTTAGGTTTTTACTGAATACCTAGATATTTACATGTAAATAATTGTAATAAGTGTAAATCGTAATGAATGAATCAATTTAGCCAAATAATATTTAAAGGGGACGAAATTAAACAAAATAAAGCATATATTTTAATCAATGAAGCACATAAATCAATACAAATTCATGTATGTGCATTACACCATTATTTACAATTGATAAATAAAAAAACAACTTTAGTGTTTAAGTCATAGTAATTTGCTTTACAATTATCAATACACTTAATCAATTCTTTAGTGTCAATGAATATTGGAAAAATCGTTTTTTTATATACAATTTTGTCACATCGTAAGCTTTCAGTGTAATAAGTAATTTATTTATTGAATATGATGGAGAGATGATAAATCCTCAAGAGAATGATATTTAAAAATGATGACAAGTGATTTAGTAATTCAGAAAAAGACTCCCGACTCACTAATTTTCAATAAATGTTAAACTGGAAACTTATTTTCCAATAAAAGTCTACTAAAGTTGTAAGATCACGAATGCTTTATTAACTTACATATCCCTTAATAATTTACATATATGCATATATGTAGGTAATAATTGAGTTGAGTATGTTTTGCAGATGAGCTGATTAAATTATCTAGAAAAAAGTACGACATTAAATGTAATAGTCCAGGACAATAACAATAACAGAAGATCCTAAAAGAGTAATAATTGAATTGAAGCCAGAATAAAATGCCTATAACTACAAAAATAGTAGAACAATAATACAGCCTTATAAATGGATTCAGTGTCATAGATCTGAGTTGTTTGTTTGTTATGCACATCAATAACACTTAAGGTCTCAAATCAATGAAAGACTTTTCCAATAATATTAGGAGACAAAATTGAGTAGACATTGGAAGGAGTTTCAATGGAAGAGCTGCAGATGAAGGATGGGATGCCACTTTGTTCCTCACTGCATGTTAGTTCTTACAGAAGTATACAATGATTCCATACAAGATCTATATATTTCAACCAATGTTTGACGAAATCACCCATTGGGTAATTGGTATAAGGACATCTGCACAATGAATGATGGATCCATTAAATGAGATGACATCCACCGACTAAGGCACAAGAAACTTTTCTAAAGAGATAAGATCCCTGAACATTATGGATATCCCAATGGCATAAAAAGATAAGAATTCAATGGAATTATGAGTAAAATCAGATTAATATATTGGGATATTTTGCAAAAAGTTAAATCCAAAACAACCTTATTGTACTGGAAGTAATTAATTTGACGTATAGGTATAACCCTATTCTGACTACAATTTATGACACGAATTGTTTTCATAAAAAGTGCTAAATCATTTTATGTATTGTATGTAAGTAGTTTGAAGGTAAGAAGCTTTATGGCACTTCTTTTTCCCTTTTGCTTCAACGTGATTGCCTTTTTTGTAGTCATTAAAAAATATGGGTGAGCGTTTTCTTTTTGTTGCATGTCTGCCACGCTGTCTTTTTGCATATATAATACACTCCAAAAGCTATCTAGCACAAAAAAAATGTTAATTCCCCCCTCTCTCTCCTCCATTGTCACATCTGTTTGTAGATGCTCTAATGAAACGTCATGACAGCTAAGCTACTTTCCTCCAAAACATTCTTCCAATTGTCAGGGTTACCATATTGATTACTAATTTCTTACTTATTATCATTCCCAAAATACACACAAAAAAAATCATTCCTATATTTTATGCATCATTGTCCATTTCAGCATTTCCTGGATCAACTGAGGTATGCGTGTGCAATGTGCATCTACATAGTTCTTGAACAATCCATTCTACTGATAACTATCTCTTTAACGATAAATGCTTAACACAGCATTTATTTATTTAAACAATGAGCATAACTACTGGTTATAAAGACTATATTTTTTTCTTCTCTTCTAATGAATAATCCATGTGGATCTTTACGGATTTCGATTTTTTTTTTTTTTTTTCAAATGGCCAAATACTTTTTGTTCATCACTTTCTCCAACTTTATTTAAAATAACGTGATTTTTCTTTTTCTTTTTGTTAGAGTCTTTTCCAACTTGATAAAGACACGTCGGAACTGTGTGATATTTTTATATTCAAAAACTTTAATACATAATTTTAAATTGAATTAAAACTGTGGAATCGTGCTTTTTTAAAGGAAAAGAGGAAGTTCAATAAATATTAAAATTATAATCAAATTTATAATTTCATCAAAAGTTCTAAGTTATAAGCTAGAAAAAAGTTTTTATTACTATAATACCATTTTTGTCTCTTTAATTTCTTTTTTTCCTAGATGAAAAATAAAGATAAAATTAATCTGAATAAATGTCTTTATTTTATTGGGGAAAAAAATTATAATATTTTAATTAGTTAAGTGATTTTAGTAGACTAGGGAATGTACTACCTATGATACTAATGAAGAGAAATAGTATTTGTAAGGAAAAGCAAAAACTTTGCACAAAATAATTATAATTATTTATTAAGACTCTGTTACTTCCCTACAAATTAGAACTCAGATACTTCCCTCGGATAAAAATATGAATAATACAATTTAAAATTTTTAGACTGTTGAGGATGTATCAAGGTTATAAATTACACAGGGGAACACTCATTTTGTGCAAATAAATTCAAGCCAAAAAATGAGTTTATTTTTGAGTGCAGAATCCAAAAGGGATCTCAGTTTTTTTCTCCATCATCAAAATTCTGAGATATCTGGGATTATAGTAATTCTGGACAAGATTTACTCAGTGACATTTTTTACTTTTAAAACAACAATTTTAAAAGATTAAAATAAATCTGATGTAAATGTCTTTATGATTATATAATTTTTTTATTTGGTAATTTGTTCTAAAATCGATATATTTCCATTTTTAGGCTGAAAAATGAGTAAAAACAATTCTCATTTGTAGATCCTAATAACTTATTCATAATAGATAGTGATAATGAATATCATAGTTTATATTATAGAAAAATATTCAATGTATAATTTAGAAAAGATCTATTTAAAAAAAAATGCATATCTAGGAACTTTTGAACCATTCTCTCTATTTGTTAAAATGTAGGAGGGACTACAGAGTTTTTAACGATAAAGTCATCTGCGTGTTCACTGCTTAGAGCATCTTTTACATGCCCATACAGCCAAGAAAAACCAAATCTTTCGCATTAACAATATACCTAACTTTTCCTTTGTCTCCATGTACCTTTAGCCCTGACCTCAAACCTCTGGACGTTGCAGTATTGAAGTGTCTTAAAGAAAATTATAGCTGCACACCTAATCCTTATGCGTATTTTCTCCAAGCTAGCATCATGGCAGCGTGGTATAACATGGGTGCGGTTTTCATTGTGAAGTGTTGACAATATGTAGGCCGACGTATCAAGGCTGTTATTGCTTATAAAAGAGAATCTGTTGAACAAAAGTATAGCTAAATATAGTTTTTAAACAAATAGGTTTTGATTTGTCTATTTTTGATTCTATAAAAATTATATATCTTTTATGCCGTCATGCGACTGCAAGTTTCTAATCCTCACTCTCTGAACAGAATAACACATGCCTCACAGGTCTCTAAATTTTCCTTATTGTTTTGTGGAGTGGATAAAAACCGCATATAAAATGTTATTTGAAACCTCAAAAAATAATTCCAGAATTTGTTAACATCTCAAACACTATGGAAATACCATTTTAAGAAAGTATAATAAAGAAATATAAAATAAATTATATATTTACATAAAATGTAGAATAAAAAAGGATATCTCAGTCTCGGGGGTGGATAAACCCCCCAGGGAAATAACATTGTCTTTGTATGTATATGCACGTGCGACTACGGATGTGTGTAGAATAGGGAGTATACCCGAGGGTGTTTATAATCTGCTAATACTACTTTAACATTTTTTTTGTAACAGTCTATGGTTGACACAAACAATAATAGATGGTATTCAGCAAAATATTGAGAGAGCAAAAATGAAATAAATACTGTTTATTGCCAAAAAGTCTAAATGGACCTCATACAATTGTGTTCAAGGCAGTCAAAAAGTTCCATACAATACTGCTATATCTTAAGAAAAGTGTCTCAAATAGCAATAAAGGAATTCAACAATAAGAAAGTACCTACACAAGGCTTAAGAATTGTTTTGTTTTTGCAATTCTGCTTTGGCTCAACTTTGCCATACAGTCTGGAGTGGCCAATGCATTTTCAAATTGTATTTATAAGAATTAACACTTTTTCACTCGGATCGAAAGCTAAGACTTGCAAATCGACTAGGAGTAGAAAAACCCCTTCCAATTACTTCACTGGATATAAAAATAACTCCTCATTTAGTATCTTTCATATTCTGAGGACTTGAACTGGACTCGAAGAAAATATACAGGAGTTTGGAAATATCAGCAAATGCGTTATAAATGTCGTAACCCATTTTCACATCTTCTTATATCCAATATGAACATGCCCCCCTTGAGTGACTTAAAATGTTAAATTTTATGTTCTATAGTTTATGAACATTAGTTTAAACAAATATCAAAACATATTATTTATTTGTATACCCAAATACAACTGAACTTTGACTTAAATTAATATTTATGATACTGATAAATTTTTTTGTATAATTTTTTACCTTATTTAAATAAATTTGTGTGAATGTATAATATTTTAGAAAGAATTATGTGATAAATTTTCATAGTATAGAAAAAAAGAAAAAATATGAAAAAAAACTTTCCCCCTCTAAGATAAACAATGCTTGCTTTCACCTCTTTTAACATCTCTCTTTCCATTCTTTCATTCTTCAAATTGCCACTTTTTAAGGGGTAATTCTCATATTTAATAGCAAAAATAATTTATTAGAGGATTACATCTTTTTAAAACATTTTAGAGCTCTTAAAATATTCAAACCCTAACAAGCTTTTACATTTGCACAGATATGAACGCCTTCTTCTCATAAGTAGAATGTCCATTTGCACTAGGAAATTTTGATTTTATCTTGGTACAATAAAGAAAATCTTGTAGTTATCCTTGACCAACATTCTGGAAGGAAACATGCGGAGTGACCATTATGAATACGCCGATCTAATCCTCATGGAAGGAATAAAAAGCATTCAACAACATCCTTAAGGTGTATTAAGGTCATTGTGGGCAGACGGTCCATTAGTTGGAAATTCAGAGGGGAAAATAGGTCTTTCTGATAAGATCAGAAAGGTGCTGGGTCTTACCGTCACAAATGATGTTATTACTTAGGATACAATTATGTACCTGATTATGCGTATACTACACAATTCCTACCAAAGAGTCTTCTAGCTAACTCGAAAACCACTTCCTCTAAAAATAGCCCTTAATATTAACAACAAAACCACCAAGGAGAGAGTGGGGGAAAAATACCTTCCAGACAACATCTGCAACATAATTTAATCATCAAAAATGGATAAAATGTACTAGAAACCAAATGTGAGGTTTGGTCCATATCTCAATCCTACCTGAGATACTGATTATAATAAAAAAATCAACTGATTTGGCAGACCATTTTTTTTATTATCATGTTTAAAAAAAAAAAAAACCTGATAAAAAAGAGACGGTTATTTTAATTTCTAATTTAATTTTCAAATTAATTTTTTTAAATCTTGCTACACATATCCACAACATTCTCACTGTTTGTTTGTTTTTGACAGATCAAAAGGTTCGAATTCAATTAATGAACTCTATAATTTCCTACTATTGAGGAAAAATGCAAAGGATAAATGAATTTAGTGGAAAAAAAAAAAAAAAAAAAACTTTTGAAGGATTGTTTCTTCTTTCAAATTTGGCATTTTGTATAAATTAACTACTTTAGAAGAATAAACAATATATCAAAAGTTTTCTTCAGACTTTTAAACTTAATTGCTTTTTTCTTTTCATTTATATCAATATTAGAAAATCTGGGAGCGTAAAATACTTTTTTATTTATTCAAAACAAAATAACAATAAAAAATGACTAATATTGTCAACATATGTTATAGACAAGTGTACAAACAATATCAAACAAAATCATTTGAGAATAATTTCAAAATTGAATTTGGAATTAATAAATATCTGTTTATTTTTTTGTCAGAGTATAATGTACACATTAACGTTTGGCATTTTTAGGAAATCCTTGTAAATATCGGGATCCTGTTAAAAATGATAAAAACCATGAAATTTAAGTATGTAATATCTTTTGAGTTATGTAATTTTTTTTAGAGAGTGGATATGTTTATTTTAATAGTATTGAAAAATATTATTTTTCCTCGGACAAATGCCATTTCGAAAGGGAATTTTTATATTGCTGTGATCACAACATTGTGTTAAAATAGTATACCTATTTAGAGTTCAGAATCTGTCCTATTTGCTGGATGTAAACTCTAAATGTACCTAAGGACAACATACACAACCCTAGGTCAAGATCTAATAGAAATAAACCTACTTCTGAAACACGTTTTTGGACTGAAATCTATGGTCAACCTGAAAAACACTGAAAATATTTTTTTAATATCCTTCTTATTCTTAAATTGTAATTTGTTACAGGCTCTGAAAAAAAAAATATACCATGTCAATAGTACAGAGTTTGGCTTTGAAATAAATAGAGGATTGGCTCATGGATTTGGGAGAATAATATTGAAATTAATCAGAAATACATATGATCTAAACCAAAACAAGCCGCCATCTTTTTCAAATCGTTCGTCCTAAATATGTGGGATACGATAATCCATCTTTTACATGTAACCCCTGATCACTAAGATACTTTGGGTCTGTATTTGGGAAGTTGAGAGCTCTGTTTTTAAACATAAAAAGACAAAAAAAAACTTATTTCTATGACGATTTCATAATTCCAGTTGACTTTTTGTCATCGATATTTTGTGTGTATTGAATACCCTTAATATTTTTGGGATCGGACAAATTTGGTCTAGGAGTCATTTATGGATTGATCATCTCAGATAGTTTCCAATGGCTGATCCTTTTTGGATCCTTGTACTAGATTATTCATCGAGAATAAATTTATTTGCAAAGGCTCGAAAGAACACAGCAAAAACTTGAAAAAAAAAGATACCCGTAATAATACCTGTTGTTTGAATAAGTGCGTCTTTTTATATTTTTGGTGGATGGGTTATATGGTGGGGAACCTTCCATCTTTTTATTTCTTCTATCAGTCCTATTTGTTGGGCCATGAAGAAGTCTTCAATTTATTTTATTATAACAGAATAATTTAAAAAAAATTGAAACACCAAAAATGACTTCACGAAGGATTTAATCCCTGTTTTTAAGGCCAACATGTGGGACTGGACTGAACAGGACCTGACTGATCCAAATTGCAGTCATTGGTACTAACTATGGACTGACACAACACTTGAGATGACTAATTACCAAAATCAATTGCAGGCTAAGGGTTCAAGGTAGTGACTGACAATATGTACACACATATTAAATATAATTAGACTTAGTTACCTAAAATTGGATTTGTTTATCTTGCCTAGAACAAACAAATCAATGAAATCTAATACTTTTATAGTATAACTCGTTCAATCACTTTTAAAAAGCACTTATGGGTGTGGAGGTTTGTGTTTGTAGTAGGAGCACGAACATTTTCTTCATCATGAAGTAACAAACTTAATCAACAAAAAATATAACAAACTTTAGAAAGCTTTTTTCATATTTCTGTATGTATACAGTCTATGTTGACTTCTTGAAAACGAACAAATTGGCTAAACATTGTTTAGAAAAAAAATAATTATAACATTGAGTCCTTATCACAGACTTCTTTATTGAAATATCTTTCTATTTTTTCAAATCATTTCCTTTCCCTACCACTATGGTGTCGAATCTAGCCTAATAGGCACTGCAGCACTTCCTTATGAAGGTATTAGAGATAGCCTTTAATTGTTGTTCAACAGAGGCCTTGATGTCCTCCAAATTTCGGTGAGGGGTAGCAGGGGCTCTTTTTTGGAGTACATTTGAATGGAATAGTCCAGGGAAAACAGTCTGTAAACAGATGCAAACAGTTGCCCATCAATGCTTCAACCTAGTCAACCATTTATGGGCTCTCTTGACTAACTAAGCCTTTGTTGCTGTTGAAAGCAGTTGCCGAAGTCGTCGACATAAGAGCCCTTTCACAAATCCTTCTCATGGTCCAATCCATGACATTGAGAGCCTTGGCATGCTTCATAATCAACTTGGCTAGTTTTCTGTTGATTGCGGTGTCTACTCCCTTTATGATCCGTTTACAAACGTCAGGGGACTTCTTAAGGCTCTGACTTTAAGATTCCATGAATTTAATCTTGTAAGCTCGATACCAGGATCACCCTACGCCCTTCAGATATCTTATTCCTTTTTTCTCGCAGATGACAACTGTTAATTTGAACTGGAGTAGTCCCTACTTTTTATAACGCAACTTAGTACTTTAAAATATTCACTCTAAAGTAATCCAGATTGAATTATAATCAAGTTCATGATTTTACCTTGCAGACTGAAGTAGTGTCCATCTTTCTAAAGAATATTTTCTTTCTTTTTTAATTTAAAAATTTAAGAAGTAATCTAATTTTTTTTAAATACTATATATTTTGTTGTTAGCAGTCGATTTTTCTTAATCTTTTTGCCTAATTAGAGTTTTAAACGCTGCTTTTTAAAATTCAATGTAGCTCTTGCTAAGTTATGAACTTAAATTCTAACAAATCTCGAATAATAATTCCCTTAATTTGGTTAGCTAACAACTGATAAAGGGCCTTTCTCAAATTTAATTTTGTATGAAAGCATTAAGAGAAATATTCTTTAATAATTTAAGGAGTTTAAGATGTACTCAATAATTTGGGGTTTCTTGTTGGATGAAACAAAACATAAACAAAAGTTCACTTCCATTTGATATGATAGTTGATGAACAAAATAAAAAACTTTATCCTTTGTTATGTTTGATAAAACAGGGAAAATGAAAATAATCGACCACATTATATTTAAGTCCGTAAATTATTAAAAACAAGGTCTAAAATATTTTAAACTCATAAACCAAATAATAAAAAATTATTAAAAATGTACAATTTCTTACTCAAAACATTATATTTTAAGATACTAAACCTTGTTTATCCTATATAGAAATAATATATATTTATAACTGTTCAAATAAAATTAGTTGATCTATTTATGAATCAAATAAGATTAATTATACTTATACAAAAGTTAAAAAGATTACTGAACCTCTTCATTAAATAACCAAGCACTGGTATCAGTAGTATTTAGATAGAAAATAAATAATAAGTTGGGACAAAAGTAATGTCATACTCTTTGCTGTCTTTCAATACTTTATAATAAGTGTTACAATAATCCAATTTAAGCCAAATATTGCCTGTTCTGTACGATAACTTGTTTGCAACGAGAATCCAACTACATAATGCCCTTCTCGTAAAAACGTTTGTCCCAATTTGCAAAAACTCGGACAAAATAATTTCCCAAGTCTCAATAGAGGCAAAAGTTGTACGCTCAAGTGCGTTGGTCATAGAAAGGAACAGGTAATAAATAGTCACTTGATTCCAGGTCCAGACTTAATGTTGAAATATTGTATGATTGGATATGAAAAATAATGAACGGATACTTTGTTAAAAAAGGGTGTAAAAAATTAAAAGGGTAATGACTTTTTCCCTAGCATAGTAATGATATTTTGACATATTTCTTATTAAATTATTGGATTCAATCTTGTAAAATTATTAAAAGATGCTCAGATAGATTTATTTTGAATTACATTAACAAAATTTTATGAAAAAATATCATAATTACTATTATTTTTGATAATTATAGAATTAATATGAATTTTCCTCAAAGTTATGAACTGTTTTTGTCTATCCCTTTTTGTAAATTTGATTTTCTTTTAAATAAATATATTTACGGCGTTACCTCACAAAAACATAAACTTGATTTTCTTGTCCTCGCTTTATGTTTCTGATTCTTTTCCCCTAATAAGTATGCTGAGTTCTGTTAGTAGAATTCATATTAAATCTTGTTAAGTAGTGCACATCAACTATCAACAATTATTTCATGATAATTCCTATGTTTGGAAGAATGACCTAACTAACATCTGATTTAGGCCCCTTTTCCAATTTATTTTTCTATGATAGGTGATACAAAAAAGGTAACGACATTTTTTTCAAAATTAAATGCAAACCCCTATTTTTTGTAAATAAATTTGCTTTGCTAAATAAGAATAATGTTTTATTTTTTTAAATAGGACATTTTCGTATATATAACTTATTCACATATTTTATTTGTTGACTTTTCTTAGTAATGTTGCTTTATTTATCAATCATAATAGACTTTGAAGCAAATGCTCCCAGTGAATCCCCCCCACACACACAACACACCACCTTAATCGGCCCTGATCATGTTGCCAAATTTTATTAATGGCCAACTCAAATTCAATTTTAAACTGTTGCAACGGTTAAAGTAGTGAGCAAAAACCTAAAGTGTTGTAATTGTGTAAATTGAATAATTTGCTTATACAAGTTACAAATTCTACGCAATATGTCTATATCCATATTAAAAAAGCCACGTTTTTCTGTATGTGGAGACCATATTTTGAAGTGTGCACTTTCTATCATAGAACTGGGGGACTACTTGATCTGAAAAATAATAATGCAGCAACAAGTGTCTGTGAAAAAAGCTTAGCACGTCATATTAAAAAAGGTAAGCTTTCATTAGATTAGTTGCGAGCATTCAGGTGAGGAATGAAATAATAACAAGTCCTTCTCCATATCGAGTAAGGACATAAGCAAGAATTACTTTGTTTTTGATCCTTTGTTCTGCTCTGAGTCTAACGGAGACTTACTCTTATAACTCTTAGCTGTCAGTAATGAGGTTTGATGAACAGACACACTTTGCTCAAATAATACATACTTTCTTTATTATTATAAAATATACCTCCCTAACAAATCCATAAAATTACTCTGCATGATTATGAGAATACACAATCCTATTTAAACTTTATTTAGATTTTCTCTCATGAAGAATTATGGAGGGGTCCATTAAAATATGAATACTGACGATCTTAAACTTAAGATATAATATATTAATTGACAGTAGATTTTCAACAAAATGAGTAATATATGTTTGTCTGAGCTCTCTGAATCATTATTAATGTAGTTGGCCTAAGTTGGAATGATGGTCTCCAGGATCCGTTGGAACGCCTGGCATCCGCTGAGGATGTACTCCTATATTATGGTGTTTCAGTGCTGGCTGACTGTGGCTTTGAGGACCTCGGTGTATGTAGGAGGAATACTTCAGGCCTTGGCATGCACTCGAAAGATTTAGTAGAGGGAGTTGGTATGGTGGCTGTAAGGGGGCTAAAAGTGCCAAAAAAGATATCAAGGGAATCCAAAAGACTCATTCAAAAGAGTCTTGTTACAAAGAAAATGGGGTTCTTTCATTGCCAGAGTCCAAATTTGCCTCTTTACCCTCACAAAGCCCTTCCACCCATTTTTATTTAAAAAAGTTCCTTGTAATGTCTGAAGTGAAACTATGAGATCGTTGCATGGACCGTCATGGACTTGAGAGATTGGGGTGTGCTATTTTTTATTTTTCAACGACCTTTTTGACAGATCCCTTCTATTTATCCAACGTTTGGAACTTGTTTACGGCCTAGACGGTGGTATTAGAGACCCCAAACTCCATGGAGTTCGAGAATGGAAATTCGTCGATCATGTTCAAGTGTATTTTTCTCGATTTGTACATAAGCTAAACAGTTTAGGTTTCTTTGGTTTTGTAACTAATTCTTTATGCTTTAATATATCGATATTATAAATAATTTAAATCAATCAATCTTGATTAATTATTGAATTATTTAGATTTCAGATTTCAATAGACTACCCGGTAAAGAATAATGATAACAGCTTTAGAAACTAAATAATCACTGTTGAAGTTGTAAAATACAAAAACCATGCATCGGATGTACTAATTTATTATTAAAAGAGAAACAGTTATTTTAATGATTGGTTGGTAGATTTATATGTGTAAGTCTTTGGTGGTCTCAGAGTATCATTGAGAATTAGCATTAGAGTAATTCCTGCCTATATTTTTGTTGTATACAGAATCGCCTTTCTTTTTATTTCTTCGAACAATATTGGGTACTCCTGTCAGTATATATTAAGAGTTATTTTCTTGACTTAATTTCTTATTAAATTTAAAATTATTTATGTAGGAATAACAATAAAACTGATCTGTTCATAACAACAACGACAATGCTATTATTTTCAATTATTTTTCGTGTTTTAGAGAAAGCCTAAGAATGTTTTTTCATTGGCTCATAAATAACAAACCAACCAACTATCACATCTATCACCTTAGATGTATATATAAAAGAATTTTCATCTCTAAGGATACACTATGTATTCATACCTTTTACATTAATATGTAGATATTATGTTTCAAACGCGGTGGGGTTCTTTTCATATTTTCCATTAATTTTCTTAGATACGCTGGATCGAAAACTATTTATATGTTACCCGTTAAAACAAAAATGAGATAAAATACCTTGACACAATTGTAATCTTACACAAATTATCCTCAAACTACATCAATAAATTATTCGTATAAACAATTTGGGTGCGTTGCAAACTCCAATTAAGTAGCAAAAATTCATTTTCACAATAAAATAAGAAGAAATCATTTTAAAAGAGCCATATCGGGATAAATATTAAACATTTAAACAAATAAAGGTTCTTAACTCTAGTTATAATTCTTGTATATTTTAACTCATCCCACAAATTTGAATAATATTTATGTCATTGACCAAAATACGTCTATGATTCATGGGGCTCTGTATCTATATAAAAAAATAGTGTATAGTGAAATTTTATGATGCTGTATCACATACAGGTGCGACCTCTTTTAACGTATAATACGATATGTTTTTAGTAAATGTTCTCCTAAACTAATAATCGGACTTTAATAGAAACTGATGCCACATAAAAAACTGAATCAAAACATTTTTTTTATTATTCAATGTAATCGCATTCGGCGTGAATAGCGCCCTATTTTCGACCTGGAAATGGAGTAGTTCTTAACGAAAATATCTTTTGGCATATTCCAGAATTCGTTCCGGACGCTGAACATCAGCTTAGATTTTGTCCTGCGGGAGACTCTATTTGTATGTCGCTCAACTTCCTTCCACACAATCAAGTCCATGGGGTTGAGGTCGGGTAACCTTGAATTCCAAATACTTGGTCCTACAATTTAAAAAAAAAAAAAATATGAAAAAACATGTGAACGGTTTCTTTCAAGTTTGGCATGGAAGAGATTCTTGTTGCCAGATAAATAGCTCCCTAGCTGCAACTTCCTCATTCCGGGGCTTTACACGATCTTCCAGGACCATTATGTACTCATAGATCTTCTGACCATGTGGAAAGAAACCACGTTGTTTTTTATCCTTTTCTGGAGTTTTGATCTTATTTTATGTTGCATCATCTATTTTAAGGCACATCCTCTTCCCCCACCAATAATTTAAAAGTGCTTGTGCTTTTATTTTACTCCTTTTTAAGCATTTCATGGATTATATCGAATATTTAATTAAATACAGATATACATTTTTTTCCACGAAAAGAAATGTGGAGTACTTATATTCTCTATTAATAAAGTAGAGTTGGTATGTTTCTATGTTCTTGAGTCTAATCACACGAGCATCGTCATGTAATCTTGCGTCTTGGTAATGAAATACACCACTTGCAGCATTAAATGAGTTCCTGCAAGCTCTGGGAAGATGTGTCTATCCTGTCAACGTACACTTCAGGCGTATACTACTACTACTAATAATAAAATGAGCTATCATATAAAGAACCTAAAGAAAAAATACTTCAAGTTTGATAAAACTAAACTTTTATCATACTTTTTTTTTTCATTCATTATATTTGTGTAAAACAAGTTCTACATTTTCATATTTTATTTGTATTTGAAGAAAGGAGGAAAATAAACGTTCAAGTAATACTAAAGATAATCCTGAGTTGACCTCATTCTTAAATAAACCTTTTTACAAATAAATTCATACATATAAGTTCTGACATTTTTAAACCCTATTTACGGGTTGGAAGTTAATATTGTTATTTGTTCAAAAGATTTCATCAAAGAAAATCAATGACGGAATCACAAAAGAGAAATTTGAAATATCAAAATTTCGGCATACCCATTGATTAGAGAAGCATTATTTAGTTATGAAATAATGCTTAAATGGGACGTAGGAAAATAAGAGTTCAAGTCCATAAGGTAGTATATTCGTAGAATTGCAAATTTTTAGCATTTGCTCAAGTGTGAAATTATTTATAGTTGGTAATTTGAACCAAATTTATTTCATTTTCCAAAACTGTGTTCATTAATATTTCATTTTTGAAGAGACAACATCTCAGTTCAAATGAAATAACTACCCTTATAATTTACGTTGTTAATCGTAATCATTTTTGATATGTACAAAAAGTTAGATGGAAATTAACACCCTGACAATTTGAAGAATGTTTCATAAATGAAAAGCCATGTTTTCATAAGATTAGTTGCGAGCATTTATGAGATTAAAGAAAAAAAAACAAGTCCCTCTCCATATCAAGCATAGATATTGGCAGGAGTTACTCAATTTTTGACCCTTGATTCTTCATTGAGTCCAACGTGACTTACTTTTATAACTCATAGCGGCATTACCTGGCTTTGTCAAAAACATGCAAAACTATTCTCATGAAAGACGGTGATTAATATTGAGGATTTCTGGGTTTATTTATAAGTGTAAGTCCATAAAGGCCTTGTTGCAGAATTGAGGATTGACATTGTTGTATTTCCTGCCTATGGTCTTGCTTTATACAGAAGTGACATTTTTTTAGACCATCAGAATATGGTCATACATACATTTACAATCTACAATCGAAGTCAGTTTCGAACGATTAAATTATTATTAAAACTGTAAAATAAATATGGAAATAAGATCATAAATAATATGAATTATTAGAAAATAAAATAACCTAGTTTTGATTCAACATTTCGTCACTATTACTTAGTCCTTATGAGAGAATAGATCAAAAGAAAAAGGCAGATTAGATGATCTAGTTTTTTAATCCGACGCTTGGTATATAAATCTAGAACTCTTGTTTTCACACACCACTAATGATAGATTATTTTATTCACTTACTTTAATTTTATCTTCTTGTCTCTCCTAGACCAAATTTGTCCACAAAAACTCATTTACAACAGTAAGAGCAAAACTTCTCATGGGATAAACATTGTTCAATTTGGTTCTAAAGGTCAAACATTGTAACTTAATAATAACTTTTGAGGGCACTCGCTCAAGGTCGCTAACTCCCCAAAATCTATAATTATCAGTGATCTTTGTTCCTTAATCATATTTTTCGGTTGGGCATAATTTATTCATAAGTCTAACCGTATACATTTAAAAATTAGCACTTTACTTGTGAAACAAATTATCCTTTAATCGAAGTTAGTGTAATATAAAAAAATCAATGTATTTTTGCAAACTGGAAGAAAACGATAATTGTGTGGTAATGATTTAAAAAATGCACTTTACCTAAAGCAAAAGCAAAAACACATAACCCATAATGAATTCACCTACTTACCACTATCATAAAGGTTGATACTATCGTTCTATAGAATGTTTTTATATTACTCACATAAATATTTTTTAATTTATGTATCAACTGTGTCAACAGCACGATTTATTTTGCATGAACATTGATTATATTTAATAACAAAATCCTTTTTCATTAGCATTTCAAAATATAAATTAAGTAGAACAGAAAAAAATGGTTTCAAATATAAAGTGACTCAAAGTAATGTAAAATGAATATTCATATAAATTTTTAATGTTTCTATAATTAAAAGACTAAAATTGACCTTTAATTCTGCTAAATCTCATGTCAATGTGTCACATCAAAGGCATTTGACTTCCAAATCACGAGGGGTCAAGGCATGACTGATATTGAACGACACTGAAATGTTTTGTTATTTGTTAAAGTTATTATATACAGTGTGTGGGGGCAAAACAGCGACTGTTAATAAGTGTTATTTTTTTATTAATATTGAAAGGTAATTAGTTTTTGAGGCTCTGCTTCAACTATCTCTTTTGCATTGACAAACTTTAATAAACATTTCGTCTTATCGTCATCATGAGTGAACAAAAAGCAAAAAAAAAGAAGGAAATATCAGATCTTCTTTATGCTAGAGTTCATGTGGCGAGGATTATTTTCAAGTACTCCAGGAAAAGTTAAGTCAATCACTCAAACCAATCACCTCAAGCATCAACCACAGTCTTCAACCTGGCACAGGCCTTGATGAGGAACTCCTAGTAAATGTTGACCACTGTCTAGAGTATGGAAGCCTTCAAGAAGTCTACAGTATTCCATGAAGGTGTATTGGACTATCTCTACAAGACACTCCACACATAGTTGTTCAAGGGATTCAGATCTAGCGAGTTAGGAGGCCACATTTCCTTTGCAGAAAATGCAGAATACATTTCAAGAAGTTTGAAACGCGTTGTCTGCTCCATTTCGATTATGAGCCTTCCTAGCAAGTGTTTTCGACACATCAAACTCCTTGATGGCCTAGGCAACATCGTAAACAGTTGATTTCGGCAACTTCGTCAAATCAATCTTCTTCCTGGATGTGCACCTGGCACGTGGACACACTTAATGGCCGCGTGGCGTTTGTATTCGGAGGACATCTCTAGGATTTTGTATTTTTCTTATAGAACTTTGCGGCCCAAATCTAATGATATTTTGAGATCTAAACTTGTTCCTGATTAAAAACCCTCAGCCTGTATATAACATTTTGAATTCATTTTCTCTACGTCGCCTTTAGCAGATTGTATATCTTTATTTTTCTTCATCTTGACGTGTAAATAAATATTTTCTTTCTTTGATCATAAATATCACTTTGTTAAAAAAAAATGGAAAGAAATATAACAGGATTTTATTTATTATGTATACGTTATTTGATATATTTTCTTATACATAGATTCCAATAGATCTTAGATTTTTCTATAATTCGGCCGAGGAGTTATGTAAATATTTATTGACTGAACTTTGATATTTATAGGCAGATATTATTATAGATAAATTATATTTGTCGTGTATATTGTTGAAATTTAGGTAGAGTAACCTCCCGCGTACAAAAAGTTTGCACCGCCCTTTTCACACCAAGACAAGTTCAGGTTATCAACCACAGACAAAATTGTGCGCTTAAAATTCATTTGGATTTACAACCGTAACTCTCCTTTTCATATTTAATGTCAGAGTAATTCCTGCCATTGACCTTCCGTAAAACGAAGCAGGTATTTTATTTATTTAACAGCTGATTCTAGTGAATTTGATAAAAACATTATGACAGCCATTCTGCTCTCCCTTAAACATTGAATTGTCAAAGTTAAAATTTGAAATTCAGTTTCTCTTTTTTATAAAGAAAAATGCATTCGATTTTCGATTCGAAATTTAGAATTGAGGTTCGACACCGGAGTAAATCTAGCATATGTCATTGTTCATATCCTTCTCTAACTCTTAAATTATAAGAAATGACTCTACCTGATCTAATAAAACGTCACAACAGATAAATTTGGCCTTTTCTAAAACATTCTTCCAGTTGTCAGGTTCCCCAAGTTAATTTCTGGTTTCTTATTTTTTAACCACCACAAATACACTAGATTTTCATTAATGGTTATAAGTGTAAATCCTTGTAGGACTCAGAGTAAACTTAAAGATACAAAACGAAGTTATTCTTGCTTATGGCCTTGTTTATTCCCGTCTCCTAGCCCCCCCCCCCTTTCCCCTCGTTACAGCAACTTGTAGCTGATATAATGAAAGGTCATGACAGCTCTCCTCTCCAATATATGAATCAAATTGATCAATGTTGATTTTTTGATTTTCTTTTTTAACATGGCCAAGAAACACATGGTTTTATCATTGGCTATAAATAGTGTGTTGTGCATGTCCTTATTTATGAGTGAAGACTACTATCCCGTCCATTTTGGTCTTGGTACGGTCCAGATTAGTACTGCATATCAGTTCTAAAACTTAAGTCTGGCCCTTGATGACATCACTCAACTATATTTCTGCTTTTCTTAATACGTTTTAATACTGACAGTCCGAAGGACTGGACCCAAGTACTGATAGGACTGGATTTGACCGAATAAATAGCGACTGACACGAGACTAGTTATGAGTGAAATCTTTCTTAGACTCAGAGTATAATTAAGGAAACAAAACAGAGTTATTCTTCCCTGTTTTTTATTTGTTTTTATACTATATAATGAGTAGGATTTGTTTTTTCTTCCTTCCACTCTGGCATGCTTGCAGCTGATCTAATAAAACATTATCACAGCAAAGCATTCTTCAAATTGTAAGCATTAATATATTACGTTTCTATTTCTTTATTTACATACCAAAAATGCTTAAGATTTACAATATAAAAGTATGTATTTCACTATATCTTTTTATTTTCCCTCAATGTACGTTTTTTTAAAGAATAAGTAAATGATTAAATATATATTTGTATGATTTTTTTTGTAGTCGGCTTTTATTTGTGTACATACATATATATATTTTACAGTGTATGTATTGTGTTGTTCTATTTATATTTATTTAGGTTTTGACGTAAATTAATAGCTTGAAAATTTCATTCATCTGGGTATAAACAGGGTAGAACATAAAGTGAAAGCCGGCATTTTTTTGTGAAAAAGTAACCTTTCTCATACCTAAATCATTGAATAATGCTATAAACCAAATAGCATCTACAACAAAAGTGATAAATTTTATACCAAAAGTGTTTTTATAACTTAGAAATGTGTCTGAGATCCAAACGAGCTTTATTTACTTCAACTTTTACGAATCAGAAGAATTATAATGAAGATTCAAAGGATTTTCCGGATCTTAAAAAAAAGCTAATAATATTACTTAATACTAAATCCTGGTTATTTAACAAAAATATATTTTCTACCGAGTGGTACATACAATTCTTTACACTGACTTTGAAACTTCAACAAGATATACATAATTTATTAATTACCGATAGAATGTCAACAAATTAAACCTATAAAGTAAATGTATGAATGAGCTCTCTTCATTATTAATGTACCTGCCTTAAGCGGTAATCATGGCTTCTAGGCAGTGCCAGAAAGTCTGGTACTCGTTGCATATGTAGTCTCAACATGCATCAAAAAGGGGTAGTCGAGGGGGTCGGCATCAGAGCTTTAGGGGGACAAATGTGTCAAAGAAAGTTCAAAGGAACTCAAAAGACTCATTCAAAACTTATTCAAAAGGGTGTCGCAAAGAAGGAGATGGGTTTTCCGCCATTGCTGTTGTCACAACTGGCCTTTCCACCATCACTAAGCTTTTTCCTTTCACTTTTTGATAGCTGTCATGGTAGTATGATGTGAAACCCTGAGATCTCTCGCATAGCCCCTCATGGACTTGAGTGGATTTTCCTGAGCTGTTTTCTTTAATTCGTTTAGGTCCAGTTTGACCTTTTTCACAGAGCCCTTCTACCTCCCCAACGTTCCGGACTTGCTTACGGTGTAGACGGTGGTCTTGGAGACGCCCAAGAGCTCGGAGTGTGCAAATCGAAATTCCTTGATCCCATTCAAGTGCCATTTTCTCGACTTGTATGTAAGCTAGAGAGCTTAAGTTTATTTTGTTTTATAATTATGTGGTTATGCTTTAATATATCCAAATACAAATTAATTTGAATGACTCAACCTTCGGTCATTATTGAATTAGTTAGTGTTCAGATTTAACAGATACCTGGTACAAATATTGAACATACACTTTAGTTATGTTGATGAGTGGTTGAAGCGACATCTATACTAAAAGTTACATCGTGTGATTATTGATTAGTTGGATACTGTGAACAGTTATTAGTTATAATCAAACAATAATTCCATAATTGTAAGCATTGGCTATCTAAATCCGTACTTTTTTCTATTCTTTTAGGTGTCTAAGGTCGTTTTAGTTTAGCGTTTGTTTATTCGGTCCAGTTCAGTCCAGTCTTAGGACTGTTCCTATTGGTCTTTGGAATTTTCCCTTAGGACTGTCAGTACTAGAACTATTTAACCAATAGCAGACCATTTTTTTAGAAAAGTTAGAAACAGTTTTTGGGCTAAAGTTTATATATATATATGACTCTAATATGATAATTATATTTATTAAAAAATCTCAAAAGATATTTCGGACCGCGATAGGACCCCGTTAACTAATTAACCTATCGCCAGTAACAGTATTATTTAGATGTAATATAAAATATCTATTATTTCTTAGTAAATAATTATATTCAATCTTTAAAAACATATTCAGATATGCTTTTATTTTGTATTTTCATTAACACATTTTCTAGAAAAAAAATTCTAAATTCTAAATATAGTTTCTATTATTTGATATAATTATTGAAAAAATATAGTTGCTGGCCAATATTGGAGCTGAAACACTGAAATTTTGCTTTCCAAATATACATCTTTGGAATGTCTTAACCAATGGGTAGACCCAATAAGGAAGAGATCATTGTCGCTCTTAAGCTTTTGTTAGATCTTTCTCAAAAAAATAAAGAAAAAACTGAATCAACATAACAGAAATTTTTTTGACGAGATAGATTTCCACATTTTGGATTTCACGAATAGCCACCACACTTGAACAGTAGAAGTACTATTGACTTGTTAAATATAGAACACGACTCATTCCTTAATCAAATTCTCCCTCCATCGACTGCTGTTATTGCATACAAGAGATTATCTCTTCCTATACACTTTTCATATTTATAAATGCTATAAGGAATCGTTAGATTCATATATTTTTTCCAACTGTAACCTGCTCTCTTGCCATAACAAATGGAGTATCTTTGAAACTGTCCCTTAAATTTGGTTAACACAAAGATATTTCTATTGAGCATAATATATTCTGATTAATCACAATGATTACACTACTGGCGAGAGCTTAATTTTTTAGCCACTTAACTTTAAGATGAAATAAAACTGTACAAAAAGATCGTAAATGATTAAAAGTTAATTCTGAGCGATATCAAGGATCACAAAAACAATTTTGATTAAATTTTATTATGTCGACCTTATCCCTCACGAGATATGTGCTTTTTCCTTAAAGCCATAGTTTTGAATTGAACAAAAACACTCTTGATTAGAGGTGGACTCTTGAGTAAATAATTTATCCTCTTCTTTTTATAATATTAAATAAAGACTTCAGATGACAGATAAACAAAAATTAACTAATAAATGTTTCATGTAGATTAATAAATTCATACTGATATGTATACCTATCGCCTGAAATTGGCCAAGCAAACAAGAAATAAAATTAAGTTAGGTCATGAAGTACCAAACTATATAATATGGTAAGTTATTATTGAGGGTACTAGGAAAACTGCCCTGTGGAAAATTAGTAGTGGAAGATTGCCCAGGAGAATATTGCCATGCAGGAAAATTGACTTGTAGAAAATCGCATGTATTTTGTTCAATCTTGATGATGAATAATAACACATTATAAATTCACTCAATATTATTTACAATAAACCCTCAAATACACCCCGCTACCGGTGGGCTTGAAACTATTTCTTGATATTAGAGGGATTCCTTGGATGTAATTGATGTTTTGGCGGTGGTTTTTAATAATCCAGTGATACCCTCAAGTATAGTGTACAACCCGAGCGCTTGCAACTAATTTATGGTATTAGAAGGGTTCCTTGAATGTATTGGATGAATTAGCGCTGGTTTTTAACAATTCCAAACTACCCGCCCAGGACACTTGCCAATATGAGGGCGTAGAGTATTCAACCGTACTTTAAGAGGCCATATTCCCCTTACCCTTCTCCTCCTATATTGTAATCATATTACTCATACTTGAAAGTACTCTCTTGGGGGATGGAACATACTAATAGGTTTAGACACTTGTCATAAATAATTTGTAATGTGGTATTATTCATCATGAAGTTTGAACAAAAGACGGGCAATTTTCTTTCTGGTCAATCTTCCACTGGTAAATTTCTCTTGGGCAGTTTTCCACGCACGGTTAATGAGGTATAATCTTGTTCCAGATTTAAAATCCTCACCCTGTATACCAATGTATAATAGGAAAAAAAATATATACATAGATAAAGGGATTTCTGTCACGGCTTGATTCTTCTTTTTTTTATGCCATCAATTCGTGTGTTGCCTTTGTATGTATATTATTTCAGATTCATTCATTCCTTACCAATAGATTTTTTTGTAGATCAAAGAAAAGTAGAGTATATACCTAAGATATTGACTTTGGATGAAGGGAATTTTTCTTTCTTCTTCCCTTTTTTTCCATTTGAATGAGCACACTATCCAAGTTATGAAAAAGAAAAGAAAAAGTTTATCCATTACACATATGAAAAAGACGAAAAAAAGGACAATAAATTCTATTTGCTTTCGAGTTTTTTTATTCTCTTTTTGTTCTTAGCAGTCGACCTCATAAAGACAAAAAAATAATTGAAAAATAATTTATATTTTTTTTTTACAATTAACTTTGTTCATTAATTTTAACAATTTATTTTCTTATTTGACTTCTCCGTCTTTTTAATTTCCTCTCGACTTATTCTTTTTTTTTGTTGGACTTCATTAATAAATCTATATAAATATATGAAAACTATTTCCCTATTATTGATGAAAGAATAAAAATCAAATGAAATATGCCAAGAAACGAGATTTAATACTCTTATAATTATTTATGTACATATATTACTTGGTCCAATCAAATAAAATCACATTATAGATTTATCACCAGTAGATGGCGCTTGCCGAACTCTTTTGCTTAGATTATTAATCAATAAGTATGCTAATATCATTCTTTATTGGACATTGACGAGTATATACAGGGGTGGACCAAACTATCAGGAATTTAAATAAAAGTATTTGGCTTTTTAATAAGAAATTTATTACAATTGAAATTTTAATTGGAAAATTATCCGTTTTATCATACAATATGATCACCCTTAGTATTGATCACCAGCTGTAATTGGGCCACAAAGGCTAAGCAGGCCTATGTTGCATCTTTGTTGTGGAAGCAGAACATGCTCTTCTTCACAAAGAGAATCAGGGATCTCACTCAGCTATGGGATGTCCGCTTGCCATCTTTATCAGCTCTGACCACAACTAGAAATAACACATGTTAAGGTCAGGGCTGATGGAAGGCCACTTATTAGCTTTGATAACGTCGTGAAACTGACTGTCGAGGTAATACATGAAAGCTTTGGCAACATGAAAAGGGGCCTACTCTTGAATCCATATGGACCTTGTATCTGGTGGGCATGTGATTTCTAGTTGAAAAGTTGTCGTTCGATATGAAAATGGGCTATAATACGAAATTGCATTGTTCTATTAAGTCATCTTTAGATTGCATGTCTATATCAATTTATGAATATCGATACTAAGAACACATTTTCAGTTATTTAGTATAAAATAGTTCTGATAGAGATTTTTATAACCTATGAAAAGTATAAAAAATGTGTTTTTTTCTAAAATTGTATCATTGGGGAAAAAAGAGTCCATTCAAAGAATCCTACCAGAGTAATGGTTTATAAGCTATGAACAGCGAAGGTTCCATACTGTAACAACATTACATCGAGGCTGAACTTAAGATTAACACAATTGAGTACCTGAAGATCGAAACGTTTGCCTTAAATTTTGGTACTTCTTCAGGACTCAGCCCGGGCAATGCTTACATGGCAACTCAGTAATTCCTATTGGAGCTGGCCCTGTTTTTCGTGAAAGTTGAAATCTGGCCTTACAATAGTCCATATTTGATCATTCTCGATTACTATATCTTGGGATCAACACCAATAAAAAAAACACACTTATAACACTGTGACCTCCCTTTAGGCTAGAATCACCAAAAAATGAAGATTGATCCCAGCTAATCATATAACCAAGGTTGCAACACGTTTCAAGCTAAAGATCATTAATGTTTTTGAGCCTGGAAGTCACATCGAATGAATCAAAACACAATATTACTTTAAACAACTTCACAAATTTTCGTTAGGTTTCATCAATAAATGACCATACTGTAAACATTATAATTTGTCAAGAAAAAATTCCCAATGTATCTACGAACCCTGTAGAGCTGTCAATATTAATCTCTGTCTGGATGATAAGAAAGGAGGACAAAAAAGAATATTGTAACCCGATAATTAGAAGTATGTTTGGAAGGAGAACAGTTAAGCTGCCATGACTTGCAATACATAAACTGCAACCCGCTATGAGAGAAAAGCAATAATCACAAATCCCACACCATATATAGTAGAATTACTCCGTTGAAGATCCTTAATTCTACTCTGATTCAAACAGGGACTTAACCTAATAACTCCTTCCGAGCAGATCCTCACTATTACCTTCTACCGTCTTTACTTTAAACTGAGATGTTTTTCCTTCAAGAATTAAATAAAAACAATAACAGCTTTACAAAATAAGAAATCATGTTCAGTTTTTAAGTAAAGAATAAGTTTATCACACAGTCAACCTCATATTTCATACATTTATAATACAAGTCCAAACAGATAAATAATTTGTGTTTTCCTCAGTGTGTGTCCCGCATAGACTTCCGTTAAACACTCCCAAACAATCACTCAGTGTTACTTTGTTGAAAACACGTACTCAATATTACTTTATAAATATTTTGATGTTCTGGCTTCAAAAGTTGAAAAATAATGAAAGCAAATTTGGAAACTAAAAAAGCCTGTTCAGATTGCCAAGTAAATAAAAAATCTTCTCCTAAAATAATTTTTTTTACACCTTTTCGTATAGAATGCCCAGGGAAGAATAAAACGTTTCTGGTGCGTGTAGCTATACGGAAAAGGAAATAAACCCACATCGTACTCTGTATCTAGCAAGAATATTGGTCGGAATGACTCACAGCTAATCTAATAAAACGTCAATGCAGATTGTTTGTACATATCTACACTCAACAGATAACATTTTCTACCACTTTAACTATTCGTGTCTACAAAAAAAAAAAAAAAAAAACTGCTTAATCTAAGCCGGTTAAGAATTTTGATATATTTAATAGGGATCTTGTTATTAGAACAGGGGAAATAAATTTTCCTAATTAACTCCTTCTCTAAATGTATAAAACTTGCTTATAAAAGTTACCACTTCTACAAAATGATTGTACGAGTTAATTTTAAGTGACGGCTTTATTTCTAATTATTCCACTCTACAATCTGTTTTTAAAAAATAATTTTTTTAGGAAAATCATAACATGGAAAGGCAAATCGAAGTGAGATAAATAATTAACGTTTTCCTCAGTAAACATTTACGTGTGAACGGTGTGTAAGATATTTTCATGGATCCATGACTTGTTTTTAGAATCCCTCATATACTCTGAACAGGATTGGTGATGTATGTGTCAAGCTTTGAGCATTGTTAGCTTCCTTTTTTCACTTGATTGTGAGCCTTTAGGACTTTGTCCTTTAGAGCGTGGTGAAAAGAAGGACTGATGTTGTACCAAAAGTTTGCAAGGATCTGCTTGTAGTATATATAGAGGATGATTCGAACTATATACGATGTTTACTGAATGAGCGAGTGTGTTTAATTAAAGTAAAAATATTTGTCAAGCTGTTATTATTATCTTGTATTATTGAGGAGAGAAAATCCATGGATTGAGTAACTTTGTATGAGTGTGCTTTTGAAAAACGGAAAGTAACCTTAAGGATTTTTGTAAAAGTTACCTTCAATATTATTAAGCAAAGTTTTTTTCGTTCGTCGACGTCTAAAAACTCAAGGCAATCCGGATTTCTACAACCACTTTTAATTTGTTTCCCTTGGAGAGTTCATCTCACGTAACTCGTACTCCAAAGCAAGAATGAACCAATTTTTATGGGACGTTAATTTATAAACTCCCTGAATAAATCTACTGTGTAAGTGAATCTCAAGTTTTGTTAAATACAATAACATGCATCTTTACCCATTTTTAAACAATTGCATTTTGATGCATTTCATACAATGAATTACAGATTAAGGATATAACTATTGTGTTAAAAGATGTTAGATTGATAAATGTGTATATATGTACTTAAGAAGTGAGATTAAATAATTTATTCTTATATCTTATATCAAGTTACCTATTCGCTCAAAATTATATACTACCTTTAGTTTTTGTATTTGTGACAGCTTTCATATCAAGTATATCACTTTTTTTAAAATCAAAATTATGTTCAATCTATGTATAGTAATAGTACAAAAAAGGGATAGTCAAATTGTACGATATTCAGCTTATCTGGGCCCTGTACTGAGACAGTTTTAAGAGTTGAGAGCTCACTCATAGAATAACAGTTTTGGCCAGCACTATTTTCAGATGATTTTGTAAAATAAATGTCCTCACAAAAACTCTTGTTTAAATTTAACTTTTGGAAAATTGAAAAAAATACAATTTGTATAACTAAATAAAATTAATCGTGATACTCAATATGTAAATTATTTGAAAAAAAGTATCAACTATAAAATTGCCATGATGGATCTGATGAGAAGAGAGAATCAACAGCTGACACAAAAAAAGGAGGTGTTTTTTTTTAGTAAAGTAAGGGCTGACATATTCAAAAACTATTGAAACTATCTAGAGTAAAGAATCAAATAACGACATCTTGATAAAATAAAAATTTTATTTTTGAACAACTGACAGTAGGAACATTGCACGAGTTGTATTTGAACTCAATTTTAGGAAAAATTACGGACTTCTACAATGTAAACCTTCAATTGTGAACAAACTTGCACAATCTTAACTTTATCAAGTTACTCAAAACGTACAAGTAATACGAAAATGAAACTTAATTTATTTTTTCTACTTTATATAATCAAAAAAGACCACTATGACCTCAAACCTAGACCTGAAGGTCTTATATGTAATCTTCCGACATATCAGCTTAAAACTTCTCCATGTCATCCAAAAGGCAATCCATATTATCCTGGGAAGGGGCGCAGGCCTTCTTTTCCATAGTACTCTTGATGCTATAGGCAAGAGGTTTTAGGTTTTTTTTTTTTAAATAAATAAACCGAAATTAAATATGGTAATAAAAATGAAACCAAATCAACAATAACAATAAAAACTTCTAAAAAAAAAGACTATCCATAAGTCAACAGTTTTGGATCTTTTTAACTATTTCAACATTTTAAATGGTAGAGGGTTTTTTGTGCATTTACATGTACATATATAGATTGTAAAAAATTTCGAAGGGAAATAGTTTATTTTGTCGTGGTAGAGACCAATGTAAAGAAAGGCAAAATGACTTGTTATTCTATTTTTTATCTCCATATCTTTTCGTGACTTAAAGTTCTGACAAGAAATGATCGTATGATCCGATGTACCCAATAAAAAATAAAATATGTTTATTTAAAAAGAAGGGAAAATAGAAAATGTCTTTTCTCCAAACTAATATGTTTGGAGAATTCTGACGTAGTTGAGTCCAATTAACTACAAATTTTTAATCTAAAGAAAAAAAATATCGTAATCGATACGATTATCCCCTACACATTAAGTTGTCTTGTTATATAGACATGAACTCAATAAGGAAATTATCTGAGAGTTTTGTTATCCATATAACAAACACCCCATGCATGATCGATAGATTTTTCACATCTGTGCGTGTGTATTTAAGAGACTCTCATGTCAAGAAAAGCAGACATAAGAAAAAGTAAAAAATAGGATCTTTTCTTCTCAAACTCCCATAAATTACATTTTTATTTTGGTTGCTCCTTTTATTCTCTCTTATTCCCAATCCTTCAAAGACTTTTAAAAAATATATATACTTAAAAAAAAGAAAATGAAGAAGCATGCACGCCCTAAATAATGATAAATATAATAATTCTTGAAAAAGGTCTGAAGACAGTGAGATTTACTTTGTTTATATATTCAAAGCTACTAGTGTTTTTTTCGGTTCTTTAAATCAAACACAGGTCTGAGAACATTACGATTTTTGATGGACCGAACTAATTTAGTACTTTATAGAAGTTAGGTCTAGATTGGTCCAAAAGTAAAATTCGATCCAGAACGTTCGAAACGAAAAAAATGGGCTTGACCTATTTTACATATTAATTGTTGATGAAGTCATGTAAACACAGAATAATGACGTCATACAAAGTTTCTAAATGGATAGTTTAGAGTAATTTCCATCCTGTCGTCCATCCTGGAATACAGAACGCCGAATCTGATCAACTCTTGCAAGGGATGATCATTTTAAAAGTATTGTTCTTTGATTCCATGTATCTACCATCGGTTTTAACTCTTGGACAACACCAAATTCCACGTAATTGGGTATCTCATGATATAAATGAACAAAAAAGTTAGCCCATAAAGTGATTGCAAAAAATTAAATAGTAAAAATGGGAAGAAGTAATTTAGTATTTTTCACTATATTTAAATGCTTGATATGAAGTGTTGATCCAAGTAAAGCCAAGTATATTAGTCTTGAATAAATTATTCAAGAATTTACTAGAGAAAAAAAGTCGATGATGGACCATGTATAAACAGTAATATCTTCTGGACAGCGAGTCAGAATTCTTAAATCTATATTACAAATAAATAAATAAACTAATATCATACTCTATTAGACATCAATCAGTAAATAGAGTTGAAAATTTTAAGGCATGTCTGTAAGATAAAAATTAGCCATAAGAGAAAAAAAAATAAACACGAATCCAACTGTTTATTTTTTAAGGACATATAGGCTGGAATTACACTCATTCTACTCTAAGTCCAAGATGAATTTATATTTAAAACTCCTGTGCAAAACCCACATTGTCAGTTAATTTAGATACTATATTTTAGTACAAATTAAAAAATCTTGGTACAGTTTATAAAAAAAGAACTAAATAAAACTAAAATAAAAGTTATATATAGAATGTCTTTTTTAACATCGAAAAAAAGCTAATAAAACGTGAAATATTGACTTATTTGGATATTCAAAATAAAATAAGGAAGTTGCATATAAATATTTTTATTCATTAAGTAAAAAAACATAAAATTAAAAAAAAAAATCTGTTTAATTACTACTTGATTTATTTTGGGTTAAAAAATAAGTTATTAAAATGGAATTATAAAAAATCCATTTCAGTATGTGACGCGGGTTAGATTTTTTTCAAAAGTACAAACTTGATTTGTACCTGGTTGTATTTATTCTCTTTAACAGTGACACTGTACGTGTCAATGGTAAGAAGGGAATTTGGACCAAAATCCATTGCAAAGATTTGTACCGGCGCTGGACCTAACTGTTTGCTCTTTATTGATAAAAGAATAAGGATAACAGTTTAGAAAATAAGAGATAAAATACTCAAGAATGTATTTGATTATTTTTCTTTTTTTTTTACAAGTTTATGGTTATTGGTAAAATGACAAAACAGTATACAAGAAAATATTTGATAAAAATCCTTTCAGCAAAAATTGACCATCATAAAGTAAGAACTATATCAAAAGCGAAAAACATAAACATATAGTTTTTTCATGGAGTATGTTTTCTAGAAGATGGTCAAAATATTAAATTTTTTATTTATGATCATAAAGCATGGATTTAGATTAATAAATGTCAAAAAGCTTGATTGAAGCATTGTGAAATTATTATCTAACTTATCCTTGGGGAAGAGTATCAGTAAAAGACTTAAATGGATGAACGTCCTTTGATATTTTCTTTTACTTGTTGTCTTATTTAGAAGAAGGAGAAAAAAGTACACACGTTATAAAGTGAATGGGTTTTCAATTATGGTCAAAAATGGTTCCATTTAAGAAAGAAGGGAAAAAGATATTATCAGGATAAGAAAAAAAAAGAACGGTCTCTATTAATGTTAGGTTTTCTTATCTTTACTTATAAGCAATGCTTTGATCTAAAAGAAAACATGAAAAAAAAGACAATAGATTGAAAAAAAAAAAGATAAACAAAAATTTTTGAAGCTCGTAAACACTAATGGTGTTTATGCAAATTGTATCCTTGTGACATTTATATTCTTCAACGAATTATCGTCAATTTCAATAAAAATTAGAGTCAATAAAGCCTTGATCAATATGATTCCAGCATCCACTGAAAATAGGACCATTAAACAGAACTATCTGGGTTTTAATTCTCTTTAGCCAGAAAATTTGAATTTAAATTATATAATTGACACAATTATTCAATGAAATATTGAAAAAGTAAAAATTAAACTTGGGTATTCTCTTTTCATTGATTATTGTTCAAGATTTTATAAGCTGACGTTTCACATATGTAGTGTACTAGTTGCTTGTGTCTAGTTATTCTATAATACAGTTTAATATGTCTGATTTGTCGACAGGAATGTAAGCTCCAACATTTACCTTAATATTGAGTGTGAATTATATTTGTGTTTTATGACGAATTATCCTCAATTTTTATAAGCACACTACTCTTATTAACCCTTTACGAAACACCACAAATTGCACTGAAAATAGTCTAAATTTCTCACAATTAAATTATGACAATTAGATCATTTTGTTTAAAAGATCGTATCCGGGTAGTGATCGGTATCTTAAATTATGTGAAGGTTCTTAAATATCAAAATAATATTGGGTGTTATAACTCATTCAAAAAATTTGGATAATAAGTTTATAAATGAATGAAATAGTTGGTTGTATATGTGATGCTCGTATATAGGGTCAGAAAAAAACTGTCAAAGGACAGACCGCCGAATGCACACAATGTAGAACGTACAAAACTTTAAAAGTACAAAACGTAGAACAAACAACTCTTAAGAGGATATTTCGAAACAAAAAAAATGCAAGCAAAGAATATGCAAAACAAAAAATATGTGAATGAAGTTGCAATCAATTAATATATAATTACGTTTTGAAAAGAGTTCTTACTTGCTTTATTATATACTAGGCGTCAAAAAAGTATTTGACCACCTATATGACGAGGATTTAAGGGGTTTTGTAAAGTTTCAACCAAATTTTACTTTTATATCAGCTCAAACTGGATTATTTTGCACAAGAAAAAATGGTATGACATTGATACAAGTATATGTTTATCATTGATACAAATGAAAGCAAAGAGGTTAGAGATTGCCACATTGGTCCACACCCGCCAGATAAACTTTTACATGGTTAATAGGCTAAAGGTTAATTTTCATACAGTGTACTATGTCAGAAAGCTTGTGGAGGATGAAGAAAGCCTCAGGAATTGGCCTAGAATTAGTAGACCAACTAATAAAAAAACATGAATTTCCGGCCCGTATATGTTTGGTCTTCCAGTCCCCTGATCTGAATCCTTTGTATTTTCAGTTCAAAGCCTTTAGAGTCCTCCTCGGAAACATCACATACCTTAAAGCCTCTGTGGAGTTCCAGTGGAGGGGGATTTTCATTGCGAAAGTATGTACTATCTTCCGACCTCCGTTGGTGGCTGTAACTGAAGATGGTGGAAATCAATTGTATCCACGATAATTTTTATAATGTCTTAATAAAAATAATTTTGAATATTTTTCTATACAATATCATTCTGACCTGTTGCGCATGTTTATTTGTAGCAGAATCAAAGTGGTTTTTTTAACACCCGATATTTATATATAATTTTAGGATGTTTTTTAGTCTGTTAATAAACACTGTTACAGTTATCATGTTTATTGTATTGTGACTTCAAACTATCTTGGAAATTATTTAGACTCAAAATGTCGGACAAATACTTTTGCATATTGGGTATGCAAATCTATTCGATAAAGAAAATCGCATATATTGGAATTGTAATAAAAATGAACATGTAGGGACAGAGTCATTGCAAATAATAATTCAATCATCATAACATAAAAAAATTCCATTTTTTTCTCAAAACGGCCTAATAGGATCTACTTCTGTTGAAATTTAGTTTACTACGAAAATACTTTTTTTACTCACGAAAAACACTTTTTAGGTATCAAAGGATGTTGCTCAGACATAAAGTCGAAAGATAAAATGTATATAGACAAAAAGTTGAGCGTACAAATGTAGAACGGACAGAACATCAAAGTACAAAGCTGTGAACAGACAATTTTAATTAGAATATTTTGCAAGAAAAGAAAATACATAACAAAGAAATTTAAGGCCAATAAGAAATTGCAAGCATTTAATGTACAGAATGATCAAGCTATCTATGCTGCCAGTTTGACACACTCTCATGGTCAAACCCAAGACATAGGCATCCAATTTTTATATTAGATAGTGTGTTAATACCTGCATCAGTTGGAAAAAATACAATCAATTGACTAATTTTTTGTTCCAAATATAAAGAAAAGGCACGGAGCCCATCTTGGAATCTGCGTTGGGAGTAACAACATAAAAATTGCTCGAAGTCTGGGACTATGTGAAAGGTTCGTTAGCAAGATTATGAGGGCACATGAAGCCTCTCACTTTGAGGCAACAGCCATGCGGGCTGAGTCTTAAATGTCCCGTAAACAATATTGACGACTTCATCTTGCAGGAACTTTTGCCCTTCAAACTCAATGGATCTTAATCAGATGTTGTTGTTTTTTTGTGAGGCACCGATCAAACGACAAACCAACTAAACCTTCTGCAACACCAAAGACAAACTTATCAGTCAGGTAGAGATGGATTTCCAGAATTAGCCAAGGGACCAAGTGGTATTGGTCTGCTCGTGGTTTTGGCAGATGAGGCTGGAGGTGATTTTATTAAATAAAAATCCATCATGCTTACATAATCTGTTTTTTTTTAAATGTTAAAACTGATTGACGAAAAAATTGTGTCTGAAAAATGTTCATTATTGTGCCAAATATAGCTAATACACTTTGTTTATTTACATTGTTAAAAGTTCGCTGAACTATTTCTTTAGATGTTATTGCAATTTTCTTTCTTAAGTAGTAATGATAACCATTCATCAAAAAAATATTTTTTTCGGCCTTCTAGAGTCTTAATAATATCCATCATAGTTTGAAGTAAAAATACGATAAATATGAAAACTATTGTTACCTCTACCTACGAAGTTGAAGGGGGTGGGGAGGAACAGAGGCTTTGTTTTCTCTCCTGCTTGTTTCTAAGTTACCAAAATTACAGCCAAAGTTACGGATCACTTTTGAGCAAACTTATGAGGAAGATTATAAAAGTCAAATAAAGTCAATAAATTTATTGTGGGATAGGTCAAAAAAGACAACGTAAAAAAATGCATAATCAAAAAGAATTTTGGAAAAAATAAGATACATGACTCAAATTGGTTTTAAAAAGATTTTTTGCATTTTCCATTCCATTTATAAATGTAACATAATCTATTAACTAAATAAAAATATTCTAATAATTGACTACCATTATTATATAATTAAGCGACTATGAGAATTGTCAAAAACGTAAATATACATTAACTGGTATATTTTTATAATCCACTAAAATCTTTTTGTCGTTGATTTTTTTTTGTTCCAAAGTATCATCATAAAAATTGTTTGTTGTAGCTTTTGTCTGTTTGACGTTATGTCGTTTTAGGTTTTGTTCTAGCAACTTTATGTATATTAATGGTAAAAAATATATTCTTCTTTAATATTGGTTTTATATGGACGCACCACATTATAGCTCGATGTCAATGAACAAGTTGACAGTATTATTTATATCAATTTATTGAAAGGGGGAAAAAATGAGGGAATGAAAAGTGGATTCATTCAATCATTAAAACTATAGAAATGAGTAATTATTATATATTATATACATTGACAATTCCAAAAGACAATTTGTCAATGTTCCTTTTTTCCACATCTCCTAGGAGAAGAAGAATGTGAAAGCCCAATAGGAAATGAGTGTATAAAAAAAACCAAAGAATTGAGATTGAACAGAAAAGGAATGTCGTTCATATTTAGTGTTCCTTTTGGAAAAAATCAATTATATTTTATTGCTTTCCAAAGACTTATTCTAACCCAAGACCAAGGATAAGCACGTCATTATATCTTGAAACTTTTTTTCCCAACAAAAAACCAAAAAAATCAATTATTAGTTTGTCAATTTATACAACTATAGAACTACTAATAGAGTAAAGGAGGTAATTATTCACAGCTGAACAACAGCTGTATAATATTCAACTAATTCAACCATGATTAACAGAAAAAAGAACAAATATAGGCAGATGAAAACAAAATTAATTGAAATATTTAATTTTTGTTATACGACACTGTGTCATTCATAAGTTTTAAGCCAATTAACAAAAACGCAACGATTTTTTTGCAATATGTTGCTTTTTATATAACGTAACTTTGTTGTTTTTCTTACTGACTTCGACTGAAAAATAATAAAGAGGGATGATTTATGAAGCAGGCCTCATACTTTAAAATTGCTCAAGGGAAAGTATAAATTATTTTATTCCTTAATTTTTTCTTTTTTGAATATATCACCAAAGGGAAAAGGAGTTTTAACAAATTTGCTATTTATTATAATAAATAATAGTATTATAATAAATGTATAATTTAAGATACAATGGTCAATTATTGTCCGAGATGGGAACTTGAACTCGATGCTTGACTTAGATTGCATTGTTTAAAAATGATAAATATATTTTTACATTAATGATATATGAAAAAATAACGCAGAATAAACAATTTAGTGGATTAACACAACTCCATATTATGAAGATCTTCTCTAGCTAAGGTAATTAAGTCCGTCAGTCGGACCTCGAATGAGTATCTTCTAATAAGTGAAATATATTAGATAACATAATAAATCCTTTTTATATCTGTTAATAAATAAGTAGTAGCTCTAGTGAACAAAAAAAGTTTCTATGCATTCAGACATTTTTCAGTTATTGATCACATGGGGCCTCGTTTCGCCACTTTATGTAATCCAAAGGGCAAAATGATGATTATGTAATCAATTTTTTTAAATTTAGTTGACTATGGGAATACTTTTTTAATCCGAATGGCAAAATGATGACTATACGATCAATTTTTTTCAAATTACGTTGACTATGGGAATACTTTTTTAACCACTAGGGAGCTGACAGTTGTGTAAGTCTCTGTAGACCTAACTACTCAATCACCAAGAGTTTGAAATGTAATTTTTTCATCAAAGGGAATAATATTTCATATTTTACAAGGTAAAATGATAAGTCCAGTCATTTCTTGTACCTCAAAAGTAGCATCTTGCAAGAAAAGACTAGGAAACAGTTTGAACGAGTCCAAGTCTGAAAAAACCCAAATACATTAGGGCAAGGACAGTACGCAATATCAGTTCAAACCGTGGTGTGGAACTGACGGCTTATGATAAGATACGGTACATATTCAGTTTGAATTTTTAAATTGGTGGAGAGCCTTCAAATTGCACATAAAATAATCAGAATGGATCGTTTCAAAAGAATTATAATAAATTGGCAATTTTTTTTTCAGAAAGAGGCTATATTACTATTACCAATGGAGTTGATTTTAAGTGTATTTAAATGACCTATTATTAACAAAAGGTATATTTAAGGCCCGTCAACACAGAAGTAAGCACGAAGAATTTTTCTCAAAATGAAGGGTGTATTGCGTACAATTCTATTCTTTGACAAATTATCTTCAATTTCTATCAACAAATTATTCTGATTAGTTATTTTGGTTCAGGGAAAATTGCTCTTAAAATCACTAAAATTGATAGTTAAAATAAAAGAATAAGAAATTAATTAATGTTATTTGAAAGTAGTCATATCGTGGACAATAAAAGTCTCTTAAATTATGTAAAGATTACAAACTACAGCATAAGCTCGCGGGTATCTTAACTCATCACATTAATTTGAGTAATAAGTTTATAACTCACTTCAATATAAAACATCGGGGAAAAGTCCTGGCCTTAACAAAGAAAACAATTTTTTTTGTACACAATTGGCTTTTTTAAACCTGGAGCAGAGTCCCTCCAACACTTTTTAAGCATTTGCTTAGCTTGAACAATATTTTTGCCCCATAAAAAAAAGTGTAAAATTAAAGGACAAAATTTTTTTGATCCATTGTTTTGGAAATAACAAAAATACTTCTCCATGGCCTTCAGGCAACGTGTAACGATTGTGATTGATAATGAGGGTGGTCATATTGATTTAAAAAAGGTTTGCAAAAACCTTGTTTACATATTTTGTTAACATTATTTTTATGCCTATTCTTGGAAATATAAAATTGTTAATGTATTTCTACATCCCTTTCTTGAGTCCACGTTTTTCTTCCCTACCCTATACATGCTAAGCCCAGGACTTTTTAGCCCATGTGTTATCTATGAAGTATTGGGCAATATGTATATAATTAGATTTTGTTCAAGATTGTCTTAATGTTGACGCACCACATATTAAGAATACACAAATATACCCCTTTTCTTACTTACGATAACTTGTACCTTTACGGGTATACTTTTTACTATGATGTTTATATGAACAAAACAATTTACAGACTTTCTCAGAGCCATAAATAATAATTATTATTAACCTCACATCTCTCTGGATCAACGTGAAAACAGACAAAATTTAATTTTGGATATCTTTATTTAAAATAAAATATCTTCCTTTATGTTTTAGCTTATCTTGTCATAATATATTTATTTTTGAAGGGATAATAGCCTTGATGAAGCAAAACGTGACCTCCTTTACATTCTCTCAATCAAAAAATATATATTTTCAGAGTCGAATAAAAGAAAAAAAAGAGTATAATATTATAAAATATTGATGTTGTTCTAATCTAAAGATTTATGATTTATCTTTTCTGACTCACTCACAAGGACAAGAAAGTTATTTGTCAAATCTTGTACATATATTTCCTTGGAATATATAGAGGGAAACATGTTGAATACTAATAAAAATCCCTTCACACATGATGGAAAAACATATCAAATAGACTCTTTCTACCCCTTCAAGCAGTGGTTCCCAACCTGTGGGCCATGCCTCAACAGGGGTCGTATCGTGTCTTCAAAAAAGTTGTTTTATGATTCGAAATTTCTTCTTTTTATTCTCGTATTAATATCAATATTTTATACTTATAATAGTCAATTAAACTAAAATTTAAAATACTGATTATGAGGTGAGGGATATGTAATAGGAAAGCAAAATAGATTGATTAATTTATTAATGTATGGATTTACTTTTATAGTTGAAGAAGGAACTGATAAACCATCATGTATCATTTGAATAGAAATTATGTCAGTCAAATCAATGAAGTCCAAACAAATGAAACACCATTATTTTGACGCTAAACATCCATTATTTGAAGAAGAAATCTGAGTTTGTCAAAAAAAAAAAATACTGCCTTGATTTATGGTGCAAATATCAACTGCAAAATTTTATACACATTAAAACTTTTAAAATAAGTGTGCAAAGTAAAATGGAGGACTAACATCAATTCGGTTTACTTTACTCTAAATATTTAGAATACTAGGGAGTGATATTAAAGTAGGGACTATTCTGGTTGATGTATAATAAATATAAACTTTCAAAAATCAATAATTGTTAGCATAGAAGCGAAAAGGCTAAGTCTGACCGATTTGCTCCACCCCCAAGTGAGTGTGCAGGAGATCTTTTCAAGTCGTAGAGTGCTACTTGTTCTTGGAATTACAGAGGACTTTGACTTTAGGACCACCAAAAGTGCGACAAAGTAAATTAGTCAGCATGTCAAGGACAGTAATTGCACTGTGAAGAGGTATGAAAAGGACTTGGGGAAGGCATCTTATGTACAAAAACATTGACAAATACAAACAACAGCAACCAAGGTCAACTGGCCCAAGAAAGGACATAAATTGTTGACTTGGTGAAAGTATAATGGGTCAACAGTTCGCATCTGTTCACAGACTATTCCTCCCTCCACTTGTCTATTCTGGGCGTAGTCAAGAGCAGACCCTGAGCTATCCATCACAAAAATTGGGGCTACTTCAAATGGGTGGCCTTCATCAAGAAGTGATGCTCGCCTTTAGCCCATGTTAGGCAATGGTAGCATTCAATATATATAATTTTGAAAGATACATCAATAAAGAAGGTTGTGAATAAGCATTAATATTTTACTAGTTTTCATTCTAAAAGTTTACCTTATTTTTTGCCATCAAAAAGTCCTCGATATTACCTCGCAAACTGTATACATTGTATTTTCGCATAACTTCCATCTAAATTGTAGGACACAAACCACTACCTTTTCCGAACGTTGAAGGTATCTAAATGAAGCCCTGGAACCAGAATTCTTATTGATTCATTCTGAGAAGGCTTTGTTAAATTCATTTGGTAAAGTTGTCCATATAGAAATTGAATTACAAAGGATATCAAGTTAAGGAAGATCTATTTTAAGGCAGAAAAAATAAGTGTAAAGTATTAGGATCTAATTTAAATATATGAGGACAAAACTTCTTGGGGCGAAAATTCCTGGGCCAAATCTTCTGGTCACTCTTTTTAATTTCCCTTGAATATCTTAGATTAGATTTTTCTAGTTCTAAATTAGAGTCTAATTAGATTCTTAAATTTTTTTTTTCTAATTATGTTGGTACACATGTCCAAAAATATAAATTAATAAAAATAAGATGAAAAATACAACAAATGAAATAGAAAGTTTAATGGTGTTTCCATTTTCTCAAAGGGACGTAGTTTAGTTTTCTTTAAAAATCTCCTTTCCCGGAACATACTTCATGGATCTTCTGAGGAGTGTAATATCGTTTAAATTCCGTCATTTTATGTTTTTTATTTTATTCACAATGAGGTATGTGGATAAAATGTATTTCCTAACTTCCTATCTTATATTTTGCCTCTTCTTCGAACGTACAAGTATCAGCTTTTTTAAAATTCAGAGCAGATTCTTCAGTTTTGCCATCTCCAGTGGAACAAATAGGACCATCAATATTTTTTGTTCTAATTCCAATATATCCAAAATCATCGATAATAGCACCCTAACTTGTAGAATTTTGCTGTACTCAGAAAAAAAACATATCTCACCGCCATCCCCAGTGTAAAGAATGTTTGCATTTTTGGTTTTTTTTTATAAATAAAGAGGTAACACTTCCTTTGGTGTGCTCCACAATTTTTTATTATAAAAAAGTATTAAAAAATAACTAAATTTAGTGGAATATTCATAAAAGTATTTAAAATATTGTTAAATCTTTAAAATTGAGGAGACTTCACAAACTATTTTCTCTATCTGCTCGGACTGATCCAATGGACCTTATTAAGTGTGAATAATTTTTGATTTGTACAAACTCAAACATTAATTGATGCTATTATTTCATTTTTATATATTAAAACTTATCCTAGGACACATTGTAAAAAACTTTTTTGACGAAAAACAATTTACACAATACCATTTTGACGAATGGAAACATTACCAAATGAAAATATGGCAGAACAGACACATTGTTGAACGACCAATTTGCCGAATGAACACTTTGGCAACAACACTACCTATTTATTTATGATTCCTAATAATGTTGGACCAATTATAATTAATAAAAGGTTCAATTATTTACCATGAACTGTAACCACTATGTGTTCATTAGTTAAATATTGTCTCCGACTCTATTCAAGATGAGATTGTCATTGAACGAGAAACATATACCACATAAGAAGTGCAAGAACTAAACAAAATTATACACCTAAGAAATCCATATATCGACAGATATACCGAAAAAGACAAAGTATATTTTTGTGTTCGTGAAGTAAAAAAGTGATTTATTAGGGGAGTGTCATGACTTTTGCTTCAACGGCTCTAATAGTAAATACAGTTAAAGCATCCTCATAACGAAATGCATCAATAAATCATTAATTTATAAACAGTGAATGGTTGCATTTCTGACTAATAATTACATTTTATTTTTCTTCTCAGTAAGGTCTTTGTTCCATGTAATATAATAAAATGCAAATCATTAAATAGAAAAAATATTGGAAATTTGTCTAAAAATTAACTTTAAAATCTAAAATTATTTTCTTTATTGTATGAACTCTTTATCCATGTTACAAACACTTATATAAAACAACTATTTGTACATACTAATATAATATTTTTTAAGCTTTTAGTACCTCACTAAAAAACTCAAAAACAACTCAAATAAATAAAAAGAGAAAAGAAAATGACAACTTAATGCGTCGTTTCGTTCTTATACTTTTTATATTGGTGTATAAATATTAGCCTAAGAGTACTTTAATACCGAAGTGATATTAATGGATTTTTTTTTTTACTTCGGAGGTATAACTCCACTATGATTTTTTTCAAGGTCAAGCAGTGTATCTAACAGCAACTGATGTCTATATAGTCATCCGATTACTTCCGTCAATCACCCTATCTTTTGTGAGCTGTTGAGCTATAAATGCTTTACAGTTACAAAAGGCTGCACTAATTGATTTTTCCTTATCTGAACTCTTGGTTTCTGTTAGACGGAATATCAAATAGAACAAACAGTTCCAAATACTGGATGATCCATTGAAATCTGAACATTTACTAATTCAACAATTAATTAAGGTTAATTTTTGGTCTCCCTACAGCCCTGATGCTAACAGTATCCGTCATCCAAACACCAAGTCCCATCCTAAGCAGGGGTCAGGCCTTCTGCCTGCACCTGAAAACCATCATTGCTAAGGGCGACTACATTAATAATTAAGAGAGTTCAGACACACATCTATTTATATTACTAATGCTCTAGAAATTTTACTGTTAATTAATTAATTTTACCTTCTTGAAGTTTAAATTCAAAGTGTTCAATTTTAATAGACCACGCAGCATGTTAGCTCAAAATCTATAATATCTTAGGAATTAAGTAATGTAAAATCTTTTATAATTTTTAGAACTGTGTAGCAAGAAAAAGATGATTGAAATCGTTTTATATACGTTCACAGTGTTTGCAATATAGAGAAAAAGGAATAACAAAGGTCGATATCTGAAACTGGGAAATATACTTCTGACCATCATTGATGCCTTTCAAATAACGCATAATTTTATATTCAACTGTTTTTGGGGTTGAATAATATCCATCATCATTAATGTATTTAAAATAAGTATCAAAACTTGAAAAAGTAGAAAAACAAACTGGTCTAAAGCATAATCGTCCTTTCTCATTTTTAAGGAAAATCTAAGTTCACAATATAGTCCTTAATGACAAGATATGCATCATTATATTTCGAAACTTGAGATATAAATATTATCTTTCAAAGTTTATGAAACATGAAGGACAACCATAATTCCTTAGTATTACAGTATAAATCATCCTTCAATATGTTTGTTTGTTTTTTGGCAATGTGTCTACGCACGATTAAAACTACCTATTTATATATATTTATTTTGCAATGATCAAATCAAGTTACTCTTTAATATGTGTTATATAATGTTTAACAATTAAAAGAGGTGGATTATACAAATTAAAGTAATTAAATCCTCCCTTCAGACGAACATGAACGAATCAAAGAAATCTCGTTAGTTGCAAAAACATATATGTGTTGTCTCCCTCTTAAGGATGAATTCTTATAATTCATGTTAAGAAAGTTAATCAAGATAATGGGTTTCTCATTCATAAGTGTCACATTTTGTATAAATGTATAAATAGATTGTAGCATTAAACTGTTCATAGAGGGTCACCACTTTTATCATGCGTGTACATGTCTAAGTGTATTTAAAGGTATATACACTTAGACGTGTACTAAAACAAACTCGCTAATCATCTCCTTCTTTAATTTGCCTAACTCCCTTTTTTAATTCGTATTCAAAATACATACTCCCTTTTTCAGTTCGTACAATAATTCGTTATTTTTCATTTTTTAAGGCAGTTTCAAATCGACAACCCATACATTAAAGAAAATTTTGAGACATAGGGAATTGACTTTGAAAATTAAAATTTTTTCCAAAAAACAAACTTAGATGTCAGAGCCAAGAAATCTGGTCTGATAAGAAAAAAACATTACTTAACCTACATAATTCGAAATTCTAAACAACTTTTATCTTGTGTCTAAAGTCTGAATCTTTCTTCGTTTTTTTAAATAAATACCCGTTACGTTTTTATCAGGAGACATACATTATAATGTTAGATTATAATAGACTGCAGTTAATTTTTATTTTGTATGTCTACTTAAATCATAAAATAAGCTTAAGATATATATTTAAAATTGACAAAGTTTCCAAAAAAAAGTTACCTAACTTTTAAATCCAACGCTGGATCTATGATTTATGATAAAAAGTGAAAAGGAGTTTTGTATAGTAATTTCCTTACATATGTAAAACATGTTGTCAAATTTATTTTTCTAAAGAGTTTGGCATTTTTTTAATTCTTTATCAAAACTTGCCAAAATCATTCAAATTTTTTTTATGAATCAAAACTGAAGTGACAATAAATTTAATTATTCTGCTGAGACTTCATTTTTGGAATTTTTGCTCTTCATAATAGTCAATAACCAAATTTCAAAAGGAAAACTCTCCTGGTTAAAAAATATACAATAAACAGTAGTGTTCCATAATAAAGCATAACAGCTCCATTCAAAATTAATGTTCAAGAAATGACTGGGGCAAGTATTTATGTCTCATGAAGAACTAAGAATTATTTGCAGAAATATAGGAAACTTGATCTACTTATAAATTTGAGCTTGTGTGCTAAGAAACATACAAATCTGAGAAGAGCAGGTTACATACCTTTTATGATTAGATATGAAACGATCCAATAATGATAAATAAGTATTCTGTTTAGTCCCTGTCCTTTAGGCAAATAAAAAAATCTTACTAAACACCACGTGAAAGTACTCACGTTTTGTATTGAAAGAAAGTAAAGAAAGATTAATCATCCGGATATTTTTTAGAACAAAATAGAAAACAAAGTTTTATAGTTAATATAAGTAATTTTATTTGATAGCAAAGCATACTTGGATACACTTAACATAATTTTTTTAAGAACTACATTATTTTGTCTCAATTTTATTTTCGAACTCTCATCCCAAGGCTCTTTTACCTGGTCTACTTACTAAAAAATAATTTTATGCTTCTCATATAATTTCAAAAACTGGAAGAGGGGAGAAAACACCATACATAAAAATATACTTTTAAGCCTTTGAACAAAATATCTACATATATTATCTACCGGGTGGTCCATTGAAATATGAACTCTTACTAATTCAATAAATAATAGAGACCGAGTAATTTAAATTAATTTTTCTTTTAATATATTAAAGCATTGACAATTAAATACAAAACAAATGAATCTGAGCCCTGTAGCTTAGATACAAATCGAGAAAATAACACTTGAATGTGATTGACGAATTTCCATTTACACACTCTAAGCAGTTGGGTGTCTAAATACTATATTTTACGCCGTCAGCAAGTTCAAACGTTGGGCAGGAAGAATGGATCTGTATAAAAAGTAAAAAGGCCAAACTGGCCCGGAGGAGATAAAGAAAACATCCCAGGTCAATCAACTCAAGTCTTTGTGGCCACATGCATTATGTTGAGGAGAAGACCTGCAGTGTCCGTCATCCAAGAACCGAGGCACACATTACAACTATCAGCCAGCACTGGGACACCATGACTAATTAAAACATACACAGAGGGTGCCAGGCCTTCCACCACCGCCATCATTGCCACAACTGCATTAATAATTAAGAGAGCTCAGGCACACATCTATTAATAATACTAAATTTGTTGAAATTCCATTGTTAATTAATAAATCATATCTTTTTGAATTTACAAATTCTAAATGTTCAGATTTTAATGAACCACTTCGTAATATACATTATCCTTCACCTCAGATTTTAAATCCCCACCCAGTATAAGAAGAAGGTTTTTTTCTCATTTGGGGAAAAAAGGAAAACCAAATTACGTTGATAGACTTCCATCATTCCATATATTTATAATTTTATGAATCAGGCTAAAACCGGTCCTGTGGATGGACAAGGTAATTATCTTAATTGATTCATTTGTAGATTAACCCTATCTTTTTAATAAATCCTATAATTATAATCTTTTAATCGGATTCTATCTTGTTTTTGTTTTTTTCGTTATTTCTCAGTCTTTCTTCCTCGAGTAACATTTTTTGTGTATCAGATTAATTTATAATGAGTCCCTCTTCCAATCCATTAATATAGTATAGGAGCATATTTTTGAATTATAAT